>NC_044406.1:121287486-121387550 GCF_006542625.1 Nomascus leucogenys | reverse complement strand
CTCCCGTGTTTTTCGATTAGAGTTAACGGAAAATCACAGCAACCCCATCCAGGCAGGACATCTAATGGTTCAGACTCTTCCGTAATGAAGGTTTGAGTCATCCTGCCAGGCCAAGCATCATGACCAACTGACATGCTATCTTGGGGCAAAGGGAATGCGAAATGGGTAGTGAAAGAAGGTAGTTACAAATACCAGCTACAACAATGTGAGCTGCTGCAGAAACCACGACTGTAATAGTATTTACCTAATGGGTTAATAATATCTACCAGCACAGGTGGGAATACAAAATAACCAAAACACAAGTTATCCTTTCAAATAAAAACATCTTTTACTAACAGAAATTTCTTAGCCTCTGGAAGGCCATTTGATTCGGTAACACATGCCAGGAGACTTCAGCAATATCCTGCTCCGTTGTAGAAAACAGCGATCTGATCCTTTTCTCTCCTCAATCATTAATGAGATTATGCACTTGGTGTGTGATAATCCTCCAGGGACAAGTATTCTCAAATCATACGTTTCAGTTTCTTCTTAAGGTGCTTAACGAAGTCTCCTCTCATACATCTGAAAAGAAAGAGACATGTCATTAACCAAAAGATAGCCAAAGAACCTATGCTGTAGGAAGCACTGTGACGGACAGAAAGATGAAGTAACAGTCAGCATGGAAATAGAAATGTATCTGCATGGTAAGAGGTAGTCTAGCCGGCAATAACAAGTGCTGGCAAGGGTGTGGAGAAAAGGGAGCCTTCATACACTGTTGGTGGGAATATAAATTACTACAACAACTATGAAGAACAGTTTGGAGGTTCCTCAAAAAACTAAAAATGGAGCTATCATATGATCCAACAATCCCACTGCTGGGTATATACCCAAGAGAAAGGAAGTCAGTGTACCGAACAGATATCTGCACTCCCATGTGTGTTGCAGCACCATTCACAGTAGCTAAGATTTGGAAGCAACCTAAGTGTCCACTAACAGATGAGTGGATAAAGAAAATATGGTACATACACACCATAGAGTACTGTTTAGCCATAAAAAAAAAAAAAAAGAATGAGGTTCAGTCATTTGCAAGAACACGGATAGAACCGAAGGTCCTTACGTTAAGTGAAATAAGCCAGGCACAGAAAGACAAACTTCACGTGTTCTCACTTATTTTTGGGAGTAAAAATGTAAAACAACTGAACCAATGGAGATAGAGAGTAGAATGACGGTTACCAGAGGCTGGGAAGGTTAGTGGGGGTGGAGGGTGTGGGAAGTGGGGATGATTAATAGGTAGAAGTATGCAATAAATAAGAGGTCGTATGTCATAGCCCAACAGGGTGACTATAGTCGGTAACAATTTAATTGTACATTTAAAAATAATGAAGAGTATAATTGTATTGTCTGTAACGCAAAGGATAAAACCTTGAGGTGACAGAAACCCAACTTACCTTGATGTGATTATTACACATTGTTGTCTGTATCACAATATCTCATATACTCCAGAAATATATGCACCTGCTATGTACCTACACAAATTTTTTAAAAAGAGGTAGTCTAGCAAATACAAAGAGCGTCAACTGAGGGACAATGCGCACCTCAGACTATGGTGAAAATGGAAGTCTCCATAGGATTCGAAGAATGAGGTAGATTCAGATAACATTAGCCTAAGTAACTGTGGAGACAGCCATAACTATGGGAGACAGCCATAACTATGAGTGAGGACCAGGGTTTGAGAAACGCAAGGCAGAGGCTGTTCCCCCACGCTCACCCCCAGTACTCTATTGAGCCCAAGTGCTTAAAGAAATTGGACAGTTCCTATTTCTACCCACCTTGCTGCTTCCTTGATGATGGATTCAAAAAGTCGCTTCCTGACTTCAGTAGGTCCTTGCACTCCTTCAAGCATTTTGAAGATTTTTTCATATTCTGAAGATGTTTAAAAAAAGCTTCAGTATTATCAAATATAAAGAAGAACAGAAGTGAATCTACACCTCAGCAATCATGCTTCAGAGGCTAAAATGTTTTAAATGCTTAAATCAAGATACCTGCACATACAAAACCTAAATAATAGAAAAGACACCTGGACATACATATGAATGTAACTCCTTTAACCATAACCAAGTAAGAAAAGAAAAAGAAAAAATGTACTATGCTTTAGTCAAAGAAAAGAGGAACCACCATAAATTATGTGCAATCTCAACTCTGGCAAAGAATGAGCCTCAACAGGTAGCATGGATATCTTCTGAATCATAGAAAGAGAGACTTCCTATAGTTTTATAAAACAGACACTCTTACACTACTTACTTTGTCCAATGCATCGGATTTCCTTCACTACTTGATGTTTTATATCAGCATTAATTTCTTCTTGGCTTTTAGGAAAAGGGACTGTTTCTCTGCCTTCTAGGTCATCTCCAGAGAAACTGCTAGTAATGTTTCCTCCCACAGGTGCCTTGCTACCAGGTTTCTGCATCGTCCCATCTTTGCCGAAACCAGTGACGTCATCAATCTGAGAATCCAATTGGCTGGGTGGAATAGCATCTCCTGCCATAAGCTCTGGTGAAACAAATTTTGACTAAAAGCCATCAGTTGGTGTTTGACCACTTTCTTTCCCCTCTACATAGACCTCATGAATGACAGATCTGGAAACCAAACTGAGAAGTTGAGCTGTGAGATATGTGTGTTTCATCACCCCTCTGGGTACATCTATGTGCTCCTCAGTTTCTAGGGAATTATTTATTTCATAAATGGGAGGACGTACCAGGGAGAAATCCAAGGCCTGACAAACTGAGGCCGGGACACATAATACAATAAAACCACCTCTTATTTTCTGGCCCTATGAATAGATATGGAAACCAAGTAAGACAGTACAACTCTAAAGCAACATTCACGGATCCCTGGTACTCATGGGATAGTTTCAGCTTGTTATGCTTTACAAGATGAAAGCAACAAGACTCACTTGATATCATGATTTCTCAAATTCACTTACAAACTGCCATGCTTTACTGAGCTGGAACCCAGACAACTGGGATACAACTCAACCGGTCTCCTGTTCTATCAAACATATTCTGAGAAAATAGAGGCGGCCATTACTGCTGAAAGTTCTATACGCACTCCATCACCAAAAAGTCCCTTTTAGTGTATGATTTTCCTCATCCTTCCTTCTGTCTCACAGAAGTGACTTTCTTTTCACTCCAGGTCTGACACCTCTCATTTATCCATCGTCTGTAGCAGGCAGCGTGCCAGTAGCTGGGGATCAGCAGTAAACAGCCCAGAGAGCAACGTTCCCTGCCCTTGCGGAGCTCACATCCTCATGGGGCGGTCAGACAGTACGTGCACAATGAGCAAATGAAACACACAGTGTTGGGCTAGTGGTAAGGAAGCAGTCCATGGGCCTGTGGGCAACAGCAGCGGAGGGAGCCCCAGGAGCTGCTGCTGGTTGGGCAGAGCCTTCTGTGGAGGTATCCTTGGGCAGGGCTTGAAGGAAGAAGCAGAGCTGCCTGCGCAGAGGCAGAGGGGGAGTTCCAGGTTGCGGTGAGGCCAAGGATATGGGCTGGAGTGGGGATGGACCGGGCACTACGGGGCGAAGGACAGAAGCAGAGAGAGTCAGGAGATGATGGGGCCCGTGTTAGGAGAGGGTGACGGAGGCCAGGCCACGCAGAACCTCGCAGACCAAAGCTGGTTCACAGTCGGTTCTGAGTGCTTAGGAGTGTTGAGGATGGGTGTTCAGGAGCGACATGGCATCACGTGATTTACATGCCAACATCATGACCCGGCTGCAGGTTTGGAGGGTATGTGTTTGATGCGGGAAATAATGGGAAACATGGAGGTATCACAGGAGCTCAGTGATTGATCATGGCAGAGTGGAATAGAAGGAGAGAGAGAGATGCTGGGGTTCAGGAATTTTTTACAGTATTTAGAGAAGAGAAGAAAAAGAAATGTAGAAAAAAACAATGATGGGGTCGGAGACGGTGGCTCGTGCATGTAATCCCAGCACTTTGGGAGGCTGAGGTGGGTGGATCGCCTGAGGTGAGGAGTTCGAGACCAGCCTGGCCGACGTGGCGAAACCCCATCTCTACGAAACTTACAAAAATTAGCTGTGTGTGGTGGCTGGTGGTTGTAATCCCACTACTCGGGAGGCTGCGGCGGAAGAATCACTTGAAATCAGGAGACGGAGATTTCAGTGAGCCGAGATCTCGCCACTGCACTCCAGCCTGGCCGAGAAGAGCGAAACTCCGTCTCAAGAAAAAAATGATAGAGATTCACCAATAAGGACAAGAAATTTTAAAAAAAAGATTGTGGGAAATGGAAATCCTGGAAGGTTTTCATGAAGAAGCGAGTGAACAACTGTCAAATGCTGCTGAGAAATTAATGGCAATGTCAACCGAAATTGTTGACCTTGTCAAGGACAGTTTCTCTGGAGGGGATGAGGCAGGAGGCCGACTGCACTGGATACAGCAGGAAGAGCAGGTGAGGACAGGCTTACTTACTCTTTCCTTTGGACATGGCAGAGCCTGCAGTAAGACTGTCTCCTGCTCCTTGTTTCCTTGCCAACAGGGCCATCTTCTGCCTTTTCTGATACGAAGGACTGTCACATTCCCTGGGACGTTTAAACACGGTTTCAGGATCTACAGCCACCTTCTCTGTTTTATCGGTCATTGTTTCCTGAAAAACATCAGTGAACATACTCCATTCACGACAAAAATCTAACAATCACAAAATGGCAAACAGTCTGCATATGTGTATACAACCAAGACTTTGAATCATTAATTTCACTTTTAATCATGAGCCAAGATTTACCAAGTCTCAACAAACACTCTGCCCTCAGGAAAAGAAACCTAATTTTAATGTATACACTAATTAAAACAGAAGAAAGATGGTATAACCAAATCAGTCAGAATGCTTGTGGAATAAGCAGCTGTCATCAACCAAAAATAGATAAAAATATCATTACCTATTTGAAGATGTATAAGCCAATCTGTATTAGCCCTCATTAGAAAAAATAGATGTATAAACCAATCTGTATTACCCCTTATTACGCATTATATTTTAAATTATATATTATGCATTATATTATACATCATATATATTTAATATATAAGTATTTATGCTTATATATTCAAATAGATGTATAAACCAATCTGTATTAACCCTTATTAGGAACGCTTATTAGAAGATTGATACAAAACTGATAACAACATCTGACAAGGACTTTAGAAGGAAGAAAAACTACAAGATCAAGCCAAAAATACAAGCCAAGATCACCCCTGAACTTAGACACAAAAATTCCAAACTAAGGGTGAGCAAATAAAATGCACTGGTACTTAAAAAGGACATACATCAGCCATGGTGGAGTATATTGCAGAAAGGCAACATTGATTTAACATTTGAATATCGATAAATGTAGTGTACCACATTAACAACAACAACAACAACAACAAAATAACAGGGAAACACCACATGATCATTTTCATACGTGGGTCAATGTTTAAAGTCCAAGGCAATTTTCTTATTCTGGTTAGCATACGTACAAAAAAACTGTAAATGCCATACTTTATAGTGACGTATCAGTATTTTCTCCCTGAGTCTGAAAACAAGACAAAGATGTCCACTATCCATTCAACAATTTACTGGAGGTTCTAAAAAGTGCCATAGCATCAGGAAAATATAATAGGTTTGAAATTTGGAAAGAAATAAAACTGTCATTATTCACAGATGACATTGTTCTGTGCATAGAAAAATGCAGAAGAATAAAATCATTATGATTAATAAGCAAATTTAGTCAACTTACTAGATATAATGAAAACCAATGGCATTTCTGTATAATTAACAGCAACAAATAATTAGAATATGAGATTTCAAATGTCATTAAAAACAGTTCCAAAAACATCAAATATTTAGGAACAAATCTAATCAAGATGTGCTAGAGTGCTTCACAAAAATTATAAAACATCACTCAGAGAAATTCAAGACTGCAGTAAATGGAGAAAAATATTCTTTCCGTGCATTGGAAGACATTTTTTTTTTTTTTTTGATTCGGAGCCTCGCTCTGTCACCCAGGCTGGAGTGGAGTGGCACAGTCTCTGCTCACTGCCACCTCCACCTCCCGGGTTCAAGCAATTCTCCTGCCTCAGCCTCCTGAGTAGCTGCGATTACAGGCGCCTGCCACGATGCTGGATAAAGAAAATGTGGCACATATACACCACAGAATACTATGCAGCCATAAAAAAGAATGAGTTCATGTCCTTTGAAGGGACATGTGTCAGCAAGCTAACACAGGAACAGAAAACCAAACACCACATGTTCTCACTCATAAGTGGGAGTTGAACAATGAGAACACATGGACGCAGGGAGGAGAACATCACATAGTGGGGCCTGTCAGGGGGTGGGGGGCTAGGGGAGGGATAGCATTAGAGAAATACCTAATGTAGATGACCGGTTGATGGGTGCGGCAAACCACCATGGCATGTGCCTTCCTATGTAACAAACCTGCACGTTCTGCACATGTATCCCAGAACTTAAAGTATAATTTTAAAAAAAGGAATATTATCCTAATGGCACTGGGTGAGGCAAAGATGTTTCTTAAAATAATAAAAAGCACTAGCCATAAGTAATACACTGATTAATAAAATTAAGAGAATCTGTTCATCTAAAACACATTATTGAGACCGTGTAAAAGCAAAAGAGATTTATAGAAGATACTAAAATTGTATATGTATTTTTATATATGTACATATACGCCTGGGTGCCTGTGTGTATAACTCAAATACAGAATATATGGAAGCTACAAATCCATTTAAAAAATACAAACATCTCAGTAAAAGCTGGGGGAAAATACCTGAAAAGGAACTTCATAAAAGGCGTAGTTAAATGACCAATAAACACATAAAATGGTGCAAAAAAAAATGCAATAAACAGCTGGGTGCGGTGGCACTGCAATCCAGTCTGGGTGACAGAGGGAGACCCCGTCTCAAAAGACAAACAAAAATCAATCAATAAAAACAATGTTTTAAAAAGGCACTCGATCTCATTAATCAGCAGAGAAACGCGAGTGTAGACATAAGGAGGGATCACTGCACACCCATCAGAGTGGCTGGAATGAAAGACTAACGGTACGGCGAGTGTTCGAATGTGGCACAGCTGGAACCTTCGAATATTTCTGGACTCCCATTCCCACACAGACACCTGAGGCTGTGGCTGAAAGATCAGATAGAATCCCGGGAAAGAGTTCCTTCAGAATTGAGATCAACCAACCGAGGGAAAGCACCCCAACCTGGGTCGAGACAGAGTTCCCAAGGTCACGTGGCCTCCTTCATGGCTGACACAGAGCTCCCTGAGTCCCACCATAGGCTTAGAGAATCCTAGGAACATTACCCCATTCCCCGGCGGCACCGGGAGAGAGCACCTACGGATAGTAATTTTAAAAACCCAGCACCAAGAGAAAGCATCCAGTAAGCGTCCACAACGGGGATAAGCAGAACCAAAGAAAGGCCAACACATTCTAGCTGAGAGCGAGCGACACCCGAGGACAACTGCGCCTCACGGCCGACATCAGCACCCAAGGAAGAGTCCGTCAGAGGTTGAGATAAAGCCCCCGACAGTGACCCCACAGGGCTACAATCATGTGTCCGGGGCACAGCCACCCCCACCACGTTCCATGAGCACAGATAGTGTCCCCAAGGCAGATTCCCCCCTCAGGACAGCGACTGAGCGGGAAAGAAACAGCGCCGCACCTGAGGCCGACACAGGCAACCAAGGCATGGCCCCCACCCCCCGGGCTCAGGTCATTTCGGCAAGAAAAGTCACCTTTTCCATCACCGAGAGAGAGCCCCCAAGAAAAGCCCCCCGGCCCCACAACATAGCCGAGACGGGGTGCCCAAGGAAAACGCTCCCCCGCGGCTGACACAGGCGCCCATGGCGGTGTCCCCAGAGCTGAGCCACTTCCCCAAGGGAGCCCTCCCACACACCGGACAGAGAACACCACAGAAAAGACTCTCTCTGAGGAAAAAAGGACACTTTCCAGGGCGAAATTAAAGCATCCAGGGAAAAACTGCCCACTCACAGTCCTGAAGTCCTGACCTTGCTGGAGGAGAGATGGCGGCACCTCACAAAATGGCAGTGAAGTTGTGGCGCCTCCCCACTGGTGGCACTTTCTAGAAACCTGCCCTCTGGGAGTTGTGGGAAATGTGCCCCCTAGGGCACCTGGGAGTGATGTGCATGGGGAGGCGTCTCACCGGAAGCACCGATCCCGTTCGGCCCAAAGGGGATGGAAGGAAGGCAAGTAGCCAGCCACAGCGTGCCTGCCCCAGCCGAACACTGGGAACCTGTTGGGGGCGCCAGAGTCCTGAGGAGAAGCCTCGTGCCCCAGAGAACCAGGAAGCGCAGCCCTCCCCTTCGTTGACTCTGGCGCCCTCTACAGGCGACTTTCAGTAACAACTGCACAGCAACATAAGCAGAGGAACGCAGAACCTTCTCACACAGCGGAATGAAATCGCCTGGGTAACATAGTGAGACCCCGGCTCTACAAAGCAACCAACCAACCAAAAAAAGAAAAAAAAAAAAAAAAAAAAAAGAAAAACACAAAAATTAGCTGGGCATGGTGGTGCATGCCTGCGGTCCCAACTACTCAGGAAGTTGAGGTGGGAGGGTCGCTTGAACCCAGGAGGCGGAGGTAGCAGTGAGCCAAGATCGCGCCAGTGCACTCCATCCCAGGTGATACAGGAGACTCTATTAAAAAAAAAAAAAAGAAAAAAGAAAAAGAAAGAAAAAGAAACAACAACAACAACAAACTGAAATTTTCACTTGAGGGGGTTGTTTCTTAAAGTCAACCCTGACCGGGCGCAGCGGCTGACGCCTGTAATCT
Source organism: Nomascus leucogenys (assembly GCF_006542625.1). Classification (NCBI taxonomy): domain Eukaryota; kingdom Metazoa; phylum Chordata; class Mammalia; order Primates; family Hylobatidae; genus Nomascus; species Nomascus leucogenys. The sequence goes on along the minus strand of NC_044406.1, from coordinate 121,378,714 downwards.
CAGCACTTTGGGAGGGCGAAGTGTCTGGATCACCTGAGGTCAAGAGTTCAAGACCAGCATGGCCAACATGGTGAATCCCGTCTCTACTAAAAATACAGAAAATTAGTCAGGCGTGGTGGCGCGCACCTCTAGTCCCGCTAAGGAAGGAGACCACTATTACTCCTGCTGCCCTCCTCCCCCTACTTTGCCTAGTTCACAAGACAGGAGGAAAGAGAGAAAGCAAAAAGTTGGAAAAAAAAAAAAAGTAAAATAAATAGCCAGACAACCTTGGCACCACCACCCGGCCCTAGGAATTTAAAAAAGTAATAATAATAACATCAACCCCTGACCTAAACTATTTGTGTTATCTGTAAATTCCAGACACCGTATGAAAAAAAGCATTGTAAAACTTTTTGTTCTGTTAGCTGCTGCATGTAGCCCCCAGTCACATTTCCCACGCTTGCTCAATTTATCACCACTCTTTCACGCGGACCCCTTAAAGTTGTAAGCCTTTAAAAAGGCCAAGAATTCCTTTTTCGGGGAACTCAGCTCTTACGACGCAAGTTGGCCGACGCTCCCAGCCGAATAAACCACTTCCTTCTTTAATCCGGTGTCTGAGGAGTTTTGTCTGCGGCTCACATTTCTTGGTTTCCTGGCCGGGAAGCGAGGTGATTAAAGGACAGTCGAGGCAGCCCCTTAGGCAGCTTATGCCTGCCCTGTAGAGCATCCCTGCTGGGAACTCTGGCCAGCTTGAGCGATGCGGATCCTGAGAGCGCTCCGGGGTAGGCATTTGCCCCGGTGGAACGCCTTGTCAGAGCAGTGCACAGCAGGCCCCCGCGGAGGATCAACGCAGTGGCTGAACACCGGGAAGGAACTGGCACTTTAAGTCTGGACATCTAAAACTTGGTAAGACTGGTCTTTGGAACTTGCCAACTCCATTTGAGTGGAAGCGTGGCCAGATCACCCACGGTGCGCCTGTGCCAGCACTTTGGTTTTTGTTTTCGACTTGACTTGAGTTGCTTGATACTTCTAGTTTTGATTTTGACTTGACTTGAATTGCTTGATAAAAAGGCATGCCTTTTTTGGCGCTTTGGTTTTCTTTCCATGGAATGGAAGACATTATTAAGAGACATCATTGTTATTTCTCTCAGAATGATCGTAGCAATCATATTTAAAATTCCACCGCGTTAACAAAATTTTTTCTAAAAACTGACAAACAGATAATTGTTTTAAGTATATGCAAATTGAAGATTTGGTAAAGCTAAGACAGTCTTTAAGAAAAAGAACTAAGTTGGTAGATATACACTACTAAATATGAGATTTACTATAAAGGTAGAGTAATTAAAACCGTGTGGTACTGGAGCAATGACAGGCAAATACACCAAGGGCAGAGGACACAGAGGCCAGAAACAATCTGGAAATGGAAAATAGCTAGATTTACCACAGAAGAGCTCCTGTAAATCACCGTGGAAAGACTAGTGCTTTTAATAAAATCACTTCATAAATGCAGGGAAAATACAAACTTTGATTCTTACCCCATCCCACTGCAGAAAACGTTATTAAAGATAGACAGTGAATCCAGTAAAAAATATAAGATATTAGCTTTACAGCTTTAGGATAGGCCAAGGTGTTTTTGATTAGGATAAAAAAGCTCTAACCATAAAGAATACATTGTTTAATTAGACATAATTAAATGTAAAACTTCTATTCCTCAAAAGACACTCTTAAGAGAGTGCAAAAGCAAAGCATAAATGTAGATTACATATTATATAATGTGTAGTATAGGTTATATATAAAAATATACATTAATCATATAGAAATATATATTTATATATAATATATATTATATATATAACACTATATACATCTGACAACAACTGAGTGGAATCCAGAGTATATCCAGAACTACAGATCAATTTTAAAAGCAAACATCGCAATAAAATTTGGGGGGAAAAGCTGAATACGCACTTCATAAGAGTCATACTCAAATATACCTTTAATAATCACATAAAATATACCCGGACTCTGACTTTACTCCATTCCATGAAAATTTATTTGAGGTGAATAGGAGATCTAGAAGAAAACTTAGAATATTATCGTCATGGCATTGGGGGAGGCAAAGGTTTGCACTTAAAATAATAAAAAGCTCTAGCCATAAACAATAGACTGATTAATAAGATTAAGAGAATCTGTTCATCTAAAACACATTATTGAGATAGTGTAAAAGCAAAACAGATTTGTAGAAGACATTAAAATTGTATATGTATTTTAATATAATGTACATATATGCCTGTGTGCATGTGTGTATAACTGAAACCCAGAATATACGTAAACTACAAATCCGTTTTTAAAATACAAACATCTCAACAAAATTTGGCAGAAAAGACCTCAAAAGGAACTTCCTTAAAGACATGGTTAAATGACCAATAAACACATAAAAAAGTGCTCCGAAAAAAAATCAATAAATAGCTGGGCGCAGTGGCTCACGCCTGTAATCCCAGCACTTTGGGAGGCCGAATTGGGCAGATCACTTGAGTCCAGGAGTTTGAGACCAGCCTGGGCAATTTGGCGAAACTCCGTCTCTACTAAAAAATACAAAGATTAGCCAGGCTTGGTGGCATGCGCTTGTAGTCCCAGCTACTGACGCACGAGAATCGAGCGAGCCTGGGAGGTCGAGGTTGCAGTGAGCCGAGATCACGCCTCTGCACTCCAGCCTGACCTCGTCCCAAAAAACAATCAAAAATCAATAAATGAACACTTTTTTAAAAAGGGTGCTCAATCTCATTAATTAGCACAAAATTGCAAGTGTAGACATAAGGAGAGATCACTACACTCCCAAAGAGTGGCTGGAATGAAAGAATAATTGCACAGTGAGTTGTGTGCATGTGGCGAATCTGGAACCTTCAAACATTTCTGGACCCCGATTCCCGCACAGACATCCGAGGCTATGGCTGAAAGGTCAGATAGAATCCTGGGGAAGAGCTCCCTCAGGACTGAGAACCAACCAAGGAAAAGCACCCAACCCCGGGGTGAGACAGAGCTCCCAAGGTCAGCTGGGCGCCCTCGTGGCTGACACAGAGTTCCCCGAGTCCCACCACAGGCTCAGAGAATCCAAGGAACAGCACTCCACTCCCCCGCGGCACCAGGAGACAGCACCCAGAGATAACAATTTTAAAAACCCAGCACCAAGAGAAAGCGTCTGGTAAGCGTCCCCATCAGGGATAAGCAGAACCAAAGAAAAGCCAACACATCCTAGCTGAGAGCGAGCGACATCTACGGACAAATGTGCCCCACAGCCGAAAACAGCACTCAAGGAAGAGTCCCTCACAGGCTGAGACAAAGCCCGCAACGGAGAGTGACCCCATAGGGCTGCGATCATGCATCCAGGGCACAGCCACCACCACCCCGGCTCTTGAACATAGACAGAGTTCCCAAGGCAGAGTCCCCCCTCAGGGCTGCCACCGAGCAGGGAAGAAAAACGGCCACACCCGAGGCTGACACAGGCAACCAAGGCAGGGTCCCCAACCCCGGGCTCAGGTCATTTCAGCAGGAAAAGTCCCTGGCATCACCGAGGGAGCCCCCAAGAAAAGCCCCCCGGCCCCACAACATAGCCGAGACGGGGTGCCCAAGGAAAACGCTCCCCGGCGGCTGACACAGGCGCCCATGGCGGTGTCCCCAGAGCTGAGCCACTTCCCCAAGGGAGCCCTCCCACACACCGGACAGAGAACACCACAGAAAAGACTCTCTCTGAGGAAAAAAGGACACTTTCCAGGGCGAAATTAAAGCATCCAGGGAAAAACTGCCCACTCACAGTCCTGAAGTCCTGACCTTGCTGGAGGAGAGATGGCGGCACCTCACAAAATGGCAGTGAAGTTGTGGCGCCTCCCCACTGGTGGCACTTTCTAGAAACCTGCCCTCTGGGAGTTGTGGGAAATGTGCCCCCTAGGGCACCTGGGAGTGATGTGCATGGGGAGGCGTCTCACCGGAAGCACCGATCCCGTTCGGCCCAAAGGGGATGGAAGGAAGGCAAGTAGCCAGCCACAGCGTGCCTGCCCCAGCCGAACACTGGGAACCTGTTGGGGGCGCCAGAGTCCTGAGGAGAAGCCTCGTGCCCCAGAGAACCAGGAAGCGCAGCCCTCCCCTTCGTTGACTCTGGCGCCCTCTACAGGCGACTTTCGCTATCAACTGCACAGCGGGCAGAGGCAGAGGAACGCAGAACCTTCTCGCACAGCGGGATAAAAGGGTGAATTTGCAGCTGATAGGCAAATATATCTTGTGATGTATTTCTCTGGCTTTGATATCAGGGTAATATCGGCCTCATAGAATGAAGTAGTGTTCCGCCGTTATTTTTTGGAAGACATTGCTAAGTACTGGTATTACTTCTTCCTTAAATGTTTGATAGAATTTACACGCGAAGCCATCTTGGCTTGGCGTGTATTTCTGGGGAGATTTAAAATTACTAATTAAATCTCTTTTCATGCTATAGTCCTAATTCGATTTTCTATTTATTATTTATTTATTCATTTATTTCGAGACCGAGTTTCGCTCTTGTTGTTCGCTCTTGTTGCCCGGGGTGGAGTGCAATGGCGTGATCTTGGCTCACCCAACCTCCACCTCCCGGGTTCAAGTGATTCTCCTGCCTCAGTCTCCCAAGTAGCTGGGATTAGAGGCATGCGCCACCACAGCCAGCTAATTTTGTATTTTTAGTAGAGACGGAGTTTCTCCGTGTTTGTCAGGCTGGTCTCAAACTCCCGACCTCAGGTGATCCGCCTGCCTTGGCCTCCCAAAGTGCTGGGATTACAGGCGTCAGCCACTGCGCCCAGACTGTTTCTTCTTGAGTCAGTCATTTGTCTTCCAAGAATTTTTTCCATTTTACCTAAATTGTTTAGTTTGTTGGCGTAAAGTTGTTCATAATGTATTCCTTTTAATTTCTATAAGGTCAGTATTAATAACCCCCCTTCCATTTTTCATTTTGATAATCTATGTAGTCCTTTCTATTTTTCTTGGTCAGTCAAGCTAAAAGATTGTTAGATTTTTTTTTCACCTTTTCTGTGAACCAACTTTTGATTTCGTTGATTTTCCTGTTTCTTATTTCATTGATTTTCTTCTACTCTTAATTTTCATCATTCCCCTCCTTCTGCTTGCTTGTATCAAATACATCAGTTTAAAACGTCAGGAATAACAAATGATTTGTTTCGCAAAGGAAGATTTGAAATCTTAGACATGTAGAAATGCTTATGATATTGCAAGCAGCCGTCATTTCGACCAGTTAACCAGAAGGAAATTTGGTGTGCTGAAACCAAACAAGTTTTTTTTTTGTGCCGGGCTTTTACTGATTTTGAAAATATCAAGTCTAGTTTGTAGGAAGCTATTTATTGCATGAGCAGTTTATTTTTTAATGTTTTAATTTAGAGAATACCCATTTTCACTAAATCCCACAAGTTTTTTTTTTTTTTTTTAACTTAAAGGAAAGTACGTATTAACCAGCACATACACTATCCTCTTTGTGCTTTATCTCTGGCAATCCTTATAAGAGCACCATGAGTTAGATACTGTTTTGTGCCCTTTTTATGGAAATAGAATCTTAAGAGTGTACATTTAAGTAGCTCTCCCAGGTATAACCAGCTGGAAAAGTGACAGAACCTAGGTCTCTCAGATTCCAGAGATTGCACACACGAATACTATATCACACTGCTTACTGCTGTGAGTTCAGCAGAGAATTCCTTGTTTATATGGAAATAACAAAACTGATAGTATCCAGGATAATTGGCAACAGTTTACAAACCCTCTTTACCCCCACTTTGGTGATTTTAAGTGGGGTCATCTGTCCACTAAATTAAACAGATCTTAGGCTGGTCACACTTCTAAAATTGTACACCAGGTTTGTGTGTAAAGGTACTTTCCCAGGGAAAAATATCTGTAGATTTAATCAAATTATCCAAAGAGGGTTAGGCCCCCTACCCAGCGTTCCCTGGATGATAAGAGAATGCCATGGAGCCTGCACCCTTCCAGTGGGAAGAATAGTGCCAATTTATTTGCCATTTATGTTCTAGTTTTTAATCAGAGTGTTCTAGTCACACACGTATAGTTAGCTATGAGGAATATCTGCAGATGCTGGTTCCTCCACTTCAAACGAGTCAGCTAACTCTAGGTGAAGAGCTTTATACTTTGGACTATGTGGTTATAAATGATGGGCAGGTAGGATAACTAGAACAGTGTATGTGCTCATTAATACATACTTATCCTTTAAGTCTGAAAAAATGAACTTGTGGAATTCAGTGAAAATTGGCATTCTAAATATTAAAGTGTTAATATTTAGAATTATAGATTTTTAGCTGGGATGGTGGTATAAGGAAGATCAGCCCATTCTCAAACTGGGCTGGAGGAATAAGGGAGTCGTTTAACCCAGTGGTGTGAACCTACAGGAAGTAGTGATGGTGGACTGAGTCACGACTTAGGTAAAGGGAGATGATTCTAGATCATGGAACATGATATAGATTCTAGACATGAGATTCTAAACTCTGTTTGGTATCAAGGCACACATTGCTAAGACAGTCTGTGATCATGTACTCTCAAGAGGATAATATATTTCAGCTGTATAGCGCCAATTTATGTGCCAGTTATGTTCCAGTTATAAATCAAAGTGTTCTAGTAACACACATAGTTAATTGTGAGGACTATCTGCAGATGCAGGCTTCTCCACTTCAAACGAGTCAACCAACTCCACCTGAAGAACTTCATGCTGCTGCCTATGTGTTTACAACTGATGGGCAGGTAAGATAACTCTTTCTATTTCTGCCCTAACTGTGACATTCTTCGTATAATTATTTTCTCGTTGGAAAGATGAATATAAACTATATGTGCTAATTCTCTTGATTTAAAAGATAAAATATGACACAGGAAATCTTATGTGAACATAAAATGGGAACTTTTTGATCCAAGAGTGGATCGGTTGTACTAGGAACTGATTTATTTTATTTTATTTTATTTTATTGATATCTTTTTTTTTTTTTTTTTTTTTTTTTGAGACTGAATTTCACTCTTGTTGCCCAGGCTGGAGTGCAATGGCAAGATCTCAGCTCACCGCAACCTCCACTTCCCGAGTTCAAGTGATTCTTCTGCCTTAGCCTTCTGAGTAGCTGGGATTAGAGGCATGTGCCACCACACCCAGCTTATTTTTGTATTTTTAGTAGAGACAGGCTTTCTCCATGTTGGTCAGGCTGCTCTCGAACTCCCGACCTCAGGTGATGCGCCCACCTCGCCTCCCAAAGTGCTGGGATTACAGGCATGAGCCACCGCACCCGGCCCAACTGATGTTTTTAGTTATCGCCTTTAGTGCTCATAGTTGTTCTGCAGATGTGTATTACTATCTACCCTTTAATAAGAAATCAAGGCTGACAGTGGTCAAATGGCTTGCCCCACGTGACACATGATAGGAGATAGAGCCAGGGTTTGAACGCATACCTTTCTGACTCCAGAGTCTATATTCTTTCCCACTCCCCACAATAACTCCTTTAATATCGAGATTGCAGTCTACAGTCTCTGTTTCTGTTATCCAAGTCACTAGTGCTCTGTCTAAAAAAATGACTAAGTATTCCTCGAGGAATATGAAGCACTAGGTGATGTTGCCATGATTGGATTGTCCTGATGGAGATCTTAACGTGAGTTTTGTGTTGTGTATGAGAGAGACATACTAACTTCACCCTTAAAACATGAAGACAAAGGGAATTGCATCTGCACTCATGGAAAAGACCGTTGGTGTAAGGACGCAATTAGGCAATAATCTCTTCTGTAACAAAACCAGACTAAAGTTATTCCACCACATTCCCAAAACTCCTCAGTTAATTAGGCTTTTTCTTCATTTTCCGTGCCTTTATTTTCTCTTTTTTAACAATAGTCATAAGAATCACACCTCACTCATAGGGATTGGCCAAGGATTGAATTAATACATGTAAAGCATTTAGAACAGTACCTGGAGGGTAGTAAATGTTCAGTAAAAATGTTTTCACACATTCTCCACTCTGCTTTTATAGGAAATGAAAATGGTTTGGAAAATTTTTTAATCAAAATTATATATTGGAATACAATTTTCATTAAATATGCTTCTGCATATTTAATGCAAGAGCATATTCTTTATTTCTTCAACTTTTATTTTAAGTCCTGGGGTACATGTGCAGGATGTGCAGGTTTATTACATAGATAAACGTGTGGCATGGTGGCTTACTGCACGTATGAACCCATCACCTTGGTATTAAGCCCAGCACCCAGTAGCTATTTTTCCTGATGCTCTCCCTCGCCCCACTCCTCCCCCGACAGGCCCAGTGTGTGTTGCCCTGCCCGACGTGTCCATGTGTTCTCATCATTCAGCTCCCACTTATAAGTGAGAACACGTGCTGTTTGGTTTTCTTTTCTTGCGTTAGTTTGCTGACGATAACGGCTTCTAGCTCCATCCATGTTTCTGCAAAGGACATGATCTCATTCCCTTTTTTTTTTTTTTCCTTGAGACGGAGTCTCGCTCCCTCGCCCGGGCTGGAGTGCAGTGGCGTGATCTCGGCTCACTGCAAGCTCTGCCTCCCGGGCTCACGCCATTCTCCTGCCTCAGCCTTCCGAGTAGCTGGGACTACAGGCACCCGCCACCACACCCGGCTAAATTTTTTTGTATTTTTAGTAGAGACGGGGTTTCACCGTGTTAGCCAGGATGGTCTCGATCTCCTGACCTCGTGATCTGCCCTCCTCGGCCTCCCAAAGTGCTGGGATTACAGGCGTGAGCCATCTCGCCCGGCCGATCTCATTCCTTTTTATGGCTGCATAGTATTCCATAGTGTATATGTACTACATTTTCTTTATCCAGTCTATCATTAATGGGCATTTGGATTGATTCCACATCTTTGCTATTGTGAATAGTGCTGCAATGAACATACACGTGCATGTACCTTTATAATAGAATGATTTCTATTTCTCTGGGTATATACCCAGTAATGGGATTGCTGGATCAAATGATATTTCTGCCTCTAGATCTTTCAGGAATCACCACACTGTCATCCACATGGTTGAAGTAATTTACACTCCCACCAAAAGTGTAAAAGCAGTCCTTTTTCTCCACAGCCTTGCCAGCATCTGTAGTCTTTTGACGTTTTAGTAATCACCATTCTGACTGCCACGAGATGTTATCTCACTGTGGTTTCGAGTTGCATTTCTCTAATGATCAGTGATGTTGAGCTTTTTTTCATATTTTTGTTGCCCGCGTGAATATCTTCTTTTGAGACCTGTCTGTTCATGTCCTTTGCCCACTTTTTAATGGGGTTGTTTGGTTTTCTTTTGTAAATTTGTTTAAGTTTCTTGTAGACTCTGGATAGTAGACCTTTGTCAGATGGGCAGAGTGCAAAAGTTTTCTCCCATTCTGTAGGCTGTCTATTCACTCTAATGATAGTTTATTTTGCCATGCATATGCTCCTTAGTTTAATTAGATCCCATTTGTCAACTTTTGCTCTTGTTGCCATGGCTTTTGGCATTTTTGTCATGAAATCGTTGCCAGTGCCCATGTCCTGAATAGTATTGCTTGTGTTTTTCTTCTGGGGTTTGTATAGTTTTGTGTTTTACATTTAAGTCTTTAATCCATCTTGAGTAAATTTTTGTACAAGGTGTAAGGAAGGAGCCCAGTTTCAATTTTTGCATACAGTTAGCCAGTTCTCCCAGCACCATTAATTAAATATGAAATCCTGTCCCCATTGCTCGTTTTTGTCAGGTTTGTCGAAGATCAGATGGTTATCACTGTGTGATCTTATTTCCGAGTTCTCTATTCTGTTCCATTGGTCCACATATCTGTTTTTCTACCAGCACCATGCTGCTTTGGTTACTGTAGCCCCGTAGTATAGTTTGAAGTTTGGTTGCGTGATGCCTCCAGCTTTGTTCTTATTGCTTAGGATTGTCTTGGCTATTCTGGCTCTTTTTTCGTTCCATATGAATTTTAAAATAGCTCCTTCTAACTTGGTGAAGAATGTCAATGATAGTTTAGTGGAAATAGCATTGAATTTCTAAATTACTTTGGGCAGTATGGCCATTTGCACAATATTGACTCTTCCTATCCATGAGCATGGAATGTTTCTCCATTTGTTTGTTTACCCTCTGATTTCCTTGAGCAGTGGTTTGTAGTTCTCTCTGAAGAGGTCTTTCACTTCCCTTGTTAGCCATATTCCTAGGTAATTTATTCTTTTTGTAGGAATTGTGAATGGGAGTTCATTCACGATTTGTCTCTCTGCTTGCCTGTTTCTGGTGTAGAGGAATGCTAGCAATTTTTGCACATGGATTTTGTATCCTGAGACTTTGCTGAAATTGCTTATCAGCTTAAGAAGCTTTTGGGCTGAGACAATGGGATTTTCTAGATATAGGGTCATGTCATCTGCAAACAAAGGTAATTTGACTTCCTGTCTCCCTTTTTGAATACTCTTTATTTCTTTGTCTTGCCCGATTCCCCTGGACAGAACGTGTAATACTATGCTGAATAGGAGAGGTGAGGGAGGGCATCCTTGTTTTGTGCCAGTTTCAAGGGTAATGCTTCCAGGTTTTTCCCATTCAGTATGATACTGGCTGTGGGTTTGTCATATATGGCTCTTATTATTTTGAGGTATGTTCCTTCAATACCTTGTTTATTGAGAGCTTTTAATATAAGGGGGTGTTGAATTTTATCAAAGGCCTTTTCTGCATCTATTGGGATAAGCGTGTGGTTTTTGTCTTTAGTTCTGTTTATGTGGTGAATTACATTCATTGATTGGCCTATTCTGAAACGACCTTGCATCCCAGGGATGAAGCCAACTTGATCATGGCGGATAAGCTTTTTGATGTGCTGCTGGATTCAGTTTTCCAGTATTTTATTGAGGATTTTGCATCGATGTTCATCAGGAATACTGGCCTGAAGTTTTTCTTGTTGTATCTCTGCCAGGTTTTGGTATCAGGGTGATGCCGGCCTCATAAAATGAGTTAAGTAGGAGTCCCTCCTTTTTAATTTTTTGGAATAGTTTCAATAGTAATATTACCAGCTCTTCTTGGTACCTCTGGCAGGCAGGAACATATTCTTGGGTTATCCTTTGATGAAAACAGCTTTTAGTTAACATACTATACCCTTCATTTTCATGTTTTATCTACCACTAACATTGTAAAGCATGCCCTACACCTACCTAATTGCAAGATCAACGTATTGGAATCTCCATAAGGTTGGAGGTGGGAAAATTTACCTTTTCAATCTATCCTACCCTTCATTATCTATATGTATCATCTAATAAAGTATTAATCAGTATTTGTTAATAAGTAACTTTAAAGCACTAAAAGAGGCCGGGCGCAGTGGCTCTCGCCTGTAATCCCAGCACTTTGGGAGGCTGAGGCGGGAGGATCAGGAGGTCAGGAGATCGAGACCATCCTGGTTAACACGGTGAAACCCCGACTCTACTAAAAATACAAAATATTAGCCGGGCGTGGTGGCGGGTGCCTGTGATCCCAGCTACTCGGGAGGCTGAGGCAGTAGAATGGCGTGACCCCGGGAAGCAGAACTTGCAGTGAGCCGAGATCGTGCAACTGCAATCCAGCCTGGGCGACAGAGTGAGACTCTGTCACAAAAAAAGCACTAAAAGATAAAAAAAGGTATTTCCTTTTTTTTTTTTCTCCCCTAACAAGGGCTGAGACGAAATGATGTGTACTTCATGAGAGAGATAACCATATGTTTATTCCTTTGGATGAGGAAAGCCACTCATTCCCCAAGCATTCTGATTTATCATGACTGTACCATGTTTGACTTTGGATAACACCTTGTATTTTACCTTCCCTTGTTTCACTGAGACTAGATTAAAATTAGCTTGCCTTTTCTGAGAGCATCGTGTGTGTTCAGGGATGAGAAATCTTTGACCTGTGACTAAAACTAACATTAATGATATAAATGCATGGCTGTGTATGCATATGAAGACTGTGACTTTGCAATGGTTGGATTTGTCTTTAATGGAATATGTTCACTGATGTTTTTCAGCAAATGAGGAGTGACGAAGTAAATTTGGTTGCAACAGGGCATCAAAGCAAAAAGAAACATTCCAGAAAATCCAAGAGACACTCTTCATCTAAGAGAAGGAAGAGTATGTCCCTGCAGTTAGACAAACAGGAAGGTGAGGGGGAATCCAATCTTTGGGCCTCAACCATGTCAAAGGACATTTGTAGTCATGTCCTTGAGGGATGAACAGATATGAGCACATTTGCAAGTGGAAGGGCAAGGTTCTCATTAGGTGCAACAATTTGGAGTTGCTGCAAGCGTTAGATGAATAAAGCAGGTTCCTGAGGCAGAAGGAGATGGTGGGCTCAACAAGAGGATGGGTCTGCTCACTTTCTGCCTGTCCTCACATTCCGCTCTAACCCAGTGCAGTCTGGCTTCTTAGTGTACTCCAATGAAACTACTATCATCAAGGTCACCAGTGTTTGCTGCGCTTTGGCATTAATGTCTCAGCAGCATGCGACACAGTTGTTTACTCCCTCCTGCACGGAAAGCTTCTTGGGTCCCCAGACACCTGGATTTCTTACCCTGTTACTAGAGACTCATTTTCCTTCTCTTTTTTGTTTTTCTCCTCTCCCTTCCCACCTCTAAATATTTCGGAGCCCCAAAGCTTGATCCTAGACTCTCTTCTCTTCAATATACTATCTCTTTAGGCGATGCCATGCTGTCTTAGAATTTTAAATGATCCACACTACAAGAACTCTCACCATTGTACTTCTGCACTACAACTTGTTCCTGAAATCCAGACTCAAATACAACTACACTCGCGGTATCTTTACTCGGTGTCTAATAGGCATGTAAAATTCAACTGACTCTACATGCTCAAATTTCTGACCTCCCTCTCTCCAAAAATACACTACTTTTAGCTTTCACTATTTCAATTAAAGATACTGTCCATTAGGTGAAACATCCACAGAGGTGTAACAACCAGCTGTTCACAGGTATGGGGGATTGAGGAATCCTGGTTTTTACAGTTTGCAGCTATCCATCGGGCAAATAATCCCACCATGGCCTACTTCAAGCCGTCAACATAAGGTCACTGAACCAGATTCAGGAAGAGTTGGCAACACTCAGCTCTCATAGTCAGCGGCCTAACACCTCCTGAACACCCCTGGTGTACTTTTACTTAGTAGTTCAAGTCAAAACACTTAAAGTCACTTATGAGTTATCTTATGATTCTTTTATTACTCTCTCGTTTCGCATCTCTTAGCAAGTCCAGCAGCCGATGCCCAGTATAAATCTGCGTCCAACCATTTCTCTCTATGCCTCCAGTGCACACCGCCGTAATCTCTCTCCAGGCTAGTACAATGCCTTCTTAGCTCTGTGTTTCTAATCTTCGCTCACCTGTCGCATACTCTCTAACCCTGTGGCTAGATAATTATGTCAGCACATAGATCACATCGTGCCATGTCCCTCCTGAAAACCCATCCTCATCTCTCCTAAGCACTCAGAACAGACCCTGAACCGGCTTTGGTCTGCGAGCCTCTGCATGGCCTGGCCTCTGTCACCCTCTCCTAACACGGGTCCCATCCGTTTCCTCCTGGCTCTCTCTGCCTCTGTCCTTCACCTCTGTAGTGCCCGGTCCATCCCCACTCCATTCCCTACCCTTGGCCTCACTGCAGCCTGGAACTCTCCCTCTGCCTCTGCACAGGAGGCTCTGCTTTTTCCTCCAAGCCTTGCCCAATGGCACTTCTTCAGAAGGCCCTGCCAAACCAGCTGCAGCCCCGGGAGCTCCCTCTGCTGCTGTCTCCCACAGGCCTGTGGACTGCTTTTCCAACACCAGCCCAATGCTGCTTGTTTCATTTGCTCATTGTGCATGCACTGTCTGACTGCCCCATGAGGACGTGAGCTCCGCAAGGGCAGGGAACGTTGCTCTCTGGGCTGTTTACTGCTGATCCCCGGGTCCTGGCGTGCTGCCTGCCACAGATGATGAATAAATGAAAGAGGCGTCAGACCTGGAGTGAAAAGAAAGTCACTTTTTCTAGATAAAAGGGAAGGATCTGTAGAATCATATAAAAACACAGATGTGTGATGATGGAGTGGAGATAAGAGCGTTCAACTCCAATAGCCACGTCTATTTTCTCAGAGTATTTGGGGTAGAAAGGAGGCAGGTTAAGGAGGGCTCACTTAGTCTGGCTTCCTGCTGTGCACAGCATGGCATTTATAGGTGAACTATACAAATAACATCAAGTGAGAATTGTCTAAGGGGCAGCAAGATGATAGAAAATGACGAATACAAAAACCTGTGAATGTTTATTCTGCTGTCGTACTTCTTTACTGCATGTATTCATTATGCCAAGAGGTAAAAAGGTAGTTTTATTGTGTTATCTGACCTGATCTCTGTTGCAAGATCTGAGATTTCCACGTGGTAAATCCTTCTGTTTCATGAAATAAATAATTCTTTAGAACCTGATTAACACATAGCTGTCCCTCTGGGGGGGGATGGGACAAAACACACCTATCTTGCAGCTCAACCTCTTCGTTTGGTTTCCAGCTGCTAGCGTCACTCACAATGTCCATGAAGAGAAGGTAAAAAATGGGCAATCCGCACACAATAATGTCATTGCAACTGTTCCACCAGTGCTTATTAGTATGGCAGCAGCTGGTATTTCATCCATGAGTACCAGGGACCAGTGTAAATTTGCTCACTTGTTATACTGTCTTACGAGGATTCCACTACGCACCATATATGCATAGTGTCATGAGGGAAGAAGGTAATTTTGTTGTATTATCTTTTCTGGCCTCAATTTTAGGGTTCTCAGATTGCTACCTGGTATATCCTCCTTCTTTATGAGATAATGTCCTAGATACTGAGCATCAGTGGGGTATGCCTGTGCCATTGACATAATGCTTACCTCACAGCTCAACCACTTCATTTGGTTTCCAGATGCTGCAGTCACTCACAACGTTCATGAAGAGAGGATAAATAACGGCCAACCAGCAGCTAATAACGTCTTGTCAACTGCTCCACCATGGCCTGGCAATATGGCAGCAGCAGGAATTTCATCCATGAGTATGAGAGATCTGTGTATGTCTGCTTGTTAATTGTACTGTCCTACTTGGTTTCCACAAGCAGGCATATTTTCATGAATTATAGAAGGTGGTTTTGTTGTATATTCTTTCCTAGCCTCAATTTGAGGGGTATCAGATGGCCACCTGGCATATCCTCCCCTGCTTTTTTGGATGATTCCCTAGAAACTGAACACAGAGGAATATACCTGTGGAGTTGACATAATGCACTTACCTCACAGCTCAACCTCTTCACTTGGTTTCCACACGCTACTGTCAATCACAATGTCCGTGAGGAGGGGATGGAAAATGGTCAACCCCAACGAGATAATGTCGTGTCAGATGTTCTATCAGGGCTTATTAATATGACAGGAGCTGGCATTCCAGCGATGAGTACCAGGGATCTGTGTATGTTTGGTTATTAGTTGTAGCGTCCTCCTTGGTTTCCATATGCATGCGTAATGTCATGAAGGGAAGAAGGTGGTTTTGTTGAATTATCTTTCCTGACCTCAACTTGAGTGGACTCAAATCATTATATGATGTATTCTCCTGCATTATGGGACAATTTCCTAGAAACCGAGCATCAGTGGGATATACTGGTGCGATTGTCATAATGCACATACCTCACAACTCAACCTGCTCCGTCGGTTTCCAGATGCTACCATCACTCACAATATCCATGAAGAGAGGATGGAAAATGGCCATTCTCGAACTGATAAAGTCTTGTCAACTGTTCCACCACGGCTTGTTCATATGGCTGCAGCTGGTATTCCATCCATGAGTACCAGGGATCTGCGTATGTCTGCTAATTAGTTGTACTGTCATACTTGTTTTCCATAAGCATGCATATTTTCATGAAAGGTAGAAGTCACTTTTGTTGCATATACTTTCCTAGTCTCGATTTGAGGGGTCTCAGGTGGCCACCTGGCATATCCTCCCCTGATTTCCTAGATAATTTCCTAGAAACTGAGCATCAGGGGGATATACAGGTTGGGCTGACATAGTGGACTTACCTCACAGCTCAAACTCTTCATTTGTTTTCCAGATTCAACTGTTACTCACACTATCTGTGAAGAGAAGATAAAAAGTGAACAAATGGCACCTGATAAATTCTTGTCTACTATTATAGCGGGGCTTAAGAATTTCACAGGGGCTGGTATTCCACCCCAGAGTACCAGGGATCAGTGTGTGTTTACTAGTTGTACTGACCTACTTGTTTTTCGTACGCATGCAGTGTCATGCAGGGAAGAAGGTGGTTTTGTTTTATTATCATTTCTGGCCTAAAACTCAGGGATCTCGAATCACCACCTGATATGTCCTCCTGGTTTATGGGATAATTTCCTAGAAACTGAGCATCAGAGGGATGTACCTGTGGCACTGACATAATGCACTTACCTCACAGCTTGAACTCTTCATTTGGTTTCCAGATTCTGCCGTCACTCACAATTTCCGTGAAGAGAGAATGGAAAATGGCCAACGCCAACCTGATAACGTCTTGTCAACTGGTCCCACAGGGCTTATTAATATGGCAGCAACTCCTATTCCAGCCATGAGTGCCGGAGATCTCTGTATGTCCACTTATAAGTTGTACTGTCCTGCTTGGTTTTCATATGCATACATAGTGCCATGAAGGGAGTAAGGTGGTTTTGTTGTGTTATTGTTTCTGGCCTAAATCTGAGGGGTCTCACATCACCACCTGATATATCCTCCTGCTTTATGAAATAACTTCATAGAAACTGAGCACCAGAGGGATATACTTGTGAGTTGGCATAATGCACTTACCTCACAGCTCAACCTCTTCCTTTGGTTTCCAGATGCTACAGTCACTCACAATGTCTGTGAACAGAAGATGGGAAATGTCCAACCAGCACCTGATAACGTGTTGTTGACTCTTCGACCACATCGTATTAATATGACAGACACTGGTATTTCACCCATGAGTACCACGGATCCGTGTAAGTTTGTTTATTTGTATTACTGTCCTACTTGGTTTCCATATGCATGCATAGTGTCAAAAAGCATACAAGGTGGTTTTGTTGTATTGTCTTTCCTGGCCTCAATTTCAGGGGTCTCATATGGCAACCTGGTATATCCTCCTGTTTATGAGATAATTTCCTAGAAACTGAGCATCAGAGGGATATACCTGCAGGGTTACCATAATACACTTACCTAACAGCTCAGCCTCTTCATTTGGTTTCCAGATGCTACCATCACTTACAATGTCCCTGAGGAGAAGATGGAAAAGGGCCAACTCCAACCTGATAACGTCTTGTCAACTGCTTCCACAGGGCTTATTGATGTGGCAGGAGCTGGTACTCCAGCCATCAGCACCAATGGCCTGTGTATGTTTGCTTGTTAATTGGATTATCCTGCTTGGTTTCCATATGCGTGCATATTGTCATGAAGGAGACATGGAGGTTTTGTTGTATCATCTATCTTGAGCTCAATTTCAGGGGTCTCAGATCGCCGCCTGTCGTGTCCTCCTGCTTTATGCAATAATTTCTTAGAAGCTGAGCATCATAGGGATGTACCTGTGGGGCTGACATAATGCACGTCCTCACAGCTCAACCTCTTCATTTGTTTTCCAGATTCCACCGTCACTCACAATGTCTATGAAGAGAAGATGGAAAATGACCAACCGCAACCTAATAACATATTGTCAACTGTTCAACCAATGGTTATTTATTTGACAACAGCCGGTATTCCGGGTATGAGTACCAGGGATCAGTGTATGTTTGTTTACCAGTTTTAGTGTCCTAGTTGGTTTCCATATGAATGCACAGTGTCATAAAGGGGAGGAGGTTGTTTTATTGGATTCTCTTTCATGAGCTCAATTTGAGGTGTCTCAGATCGTCACCTGCTGTATCTTCCTGCTTTATGAGTTAATTTCCTAGACCCTGAGCATCAAAGGGATATACCTGTAGGGCTGACATAATACACTTAGCTCAGAGCTCAAGCTTTTCATTTGGTTTCCAGATGCTACTGTCACTCACAATGTCTGTGAAGAGAGGGTGGTAAATAACCAACCAGTACCTAGTAACACCTTGTCAACTGTTCTACCAGGGCTTACTTATTTGGCAACAGCTGATACGCCAGCCATGAGTACCAGGGATCAGCGTAAGTTTGTTTACTAGCTGTGATGTCCTTCCTAGTTTCCACATGCATGCATATTGTCATCAAGGGAAGAAGGCGGTATTCTTGTGTTATGTTTTCTAGCCTCGATTTTAGGGTTTTCGAATGCTCCCTGGTATATCCTAGTTCCTTAGGAGATAAATTCCTAGATAGTGAGCATCAGAGGGGGTATTCCTGTGGGACTGACATACTGCACTTACCTCACAGCTCATCAAGTACATTTGGTTTCCAGATGCTACCATCGTTCAAAATGTCCGCGAAGAGAAGAAAGATAACAGCCAACCAGCCCCTGATAACGTCTTGTCAGCGGTTACACCAGGGCTTATTAACTTGGCGGGAGCTGGTATTCCACCCATGAGTACCAGGGATCAGTGTATGTTTGTTTACTAGTTGTACTATCCTACTTGGTTTCCATATGAATGCAGTATCATAAATGGAAGAATGTGGTTTTATTGTATTGTCTTTCGTGAGCTGAATTTGTGGGGTCTCAGATCGCTGCCTGGTATATCCTCCTGCTTTATGTGATAAATTCCTAGAAACTGAGCATCAGAGGGGTATACACATGTGTGCTTGGCATAATGCACTGAACTCACAGCTCGACCTCTTTATTTGGTTTCTAGATGCTACCGTCAATCACCATGTCCATGAAGCGAGGATGGAAGATGGCCAACGAACACAGGATAACGTCTTGTCAAATGTTCTATCCGGGCTTATTATATGCCAGGAGCTGGTATTCCAGCAATGAGTTCCACGGATCTGTGTATGTGTGTTTTTTAGTTATACCGTCCTCCTTGATTTCCATATGCATGCATAGTGTCAGGAAGGGAAGAAGGTTGTTTTGTGAATTATCTTTCCTGGCCTCAACTTCAGGGGCCTCAGATCATCATATGATCTATTATCCTGCTTTATGGGATAATTTTCTAAAATCTCATCATCAGAGGGATATATCAGTGGGGTTGACGTAAAGCACGTACCTCACAGCTTGGCCTCTCCCTTTGGTTTCCAGATGCTACCATTACTCAGAGTGTTCATGAAGAGAAGATGGAAAGTGGCAAACCCCGAACTGATAAGGTCGTATCAAATGTTGCACCACGGCTTGGTCATATGGCTGCAGGTGGTATTCCATCCATGAGTACCAAGGATCTGTGTATGTCCATTAATTAGTTGTACTGTCATGCTTGGTTTACATATGCATGCATTTTTTCATGAAGGGTAGCTGTGGTTTTGTAGTATATTCTTTCCTAACGTCAATTTGAGGGATCTCAGTTGTCCACAGGGCATATCCTCCCCTGCTTTCTTAGATAATTTCCTAGAAACTGGGCATCAGAGGGATATATCTGTAGGGCTGACATAATGCACCTACCTCACAGCTCAACCTCTTCATGTGGTTTCCAGATTTTACCATCACTCACAATGACTGTGAAGAAAAGATTAAAAATTAGCAAAGAGCACCTGATACATTATTGTCAACTGTTACAGCAGGGCTTATGCATTTCACAGGGGCTGGTATTCCACCCCTGAGCACCAGGGATCAGCCTAAGTTTGTTTACTAGCTGTGATGTCCTACCTGGTTTCCACATGCATGCATATTGTCATCAAGGGAAGAAGGCGGTATTGTTGTATTATGTTTTCTAGCCTCGATTTTAGGGTTTTCGATTGCTCCCTGGTATATCCTAGTTCCTTAGGAGATAAATTCCTAGATAGTGAGCATCAGAGGGGGTATTCCTGTGGGACTGACATACTGCACTTACCTCACAGCTCATCAAGTACATTTGGTTTCCAGATGCTACCATCGTTCACAATGTCCGCGAAGAGAAGAAAGATAACAGCCAACCAGCCCCTGATAACGTCTTGTCAGCGGTTACACCAGGGCTTATTAACTTGGCGGGAGCTGGTATTCCACCCATGAGTACCAGGGGTCAGTGTATGTTTGTTTACTAGTTGTACTATCCTACTTGGTTTCCATATGAATGCAGTATCGTAAATGGAAGAATGTGGTTTTATTGTATTGTCTTTCGTGAGCAGAATTTGTGCGGTCTCAGATCGCTGCCTGGTATATCCTCCTGCTTTATGTGATAAATTCCTAGAAACTGAGCATCAGAGGGGTATATACACGTGTGCTTGGCATAATGCACTGAACTCACAGCTCGACCTCTTTATTTGGTTTCTAGATGCTACCGTCAATCACCATGTCCATGAAGCGAGGATGGAAATGGCCAACGAACACAGGATAACGTCTGGTCAAATGTTCTCTCCGGGCTTATTAATATGCCAGGAGCTAGTATTCCAGCAATGAGTTCCACGGATCTGTGTATGTGTGTTTTTTAGTTATACCGTCCTCCTTGATTTCCATATGCATGCATAGTGTCAGGAAGGGAAGAAGGTTGTTTTGTGAATTATCTTTCCTGGCCTCAATTTGAGGGGCCTCAGATCATCATATGATCTATTATCCTGCTTTATGGGATAATTTTCTAAAAACTCATCATCAGTGGGATATATCGGTGGGGTTGACGTAATGCACGTACCTCACAGCTTGGCCTCTCCCTTTGGTTTCCAGATGCTACCATTACTCAGAGTGTTCGTGAAGAGGAGATGGAAAGTGGCAAATCCCGAACTGATAAGGTCGTATCAAATGTTGCACCACGGCTTGGTCATATGGCTGCAGGTGGTATTCCATCCATGAGTACCAAGGATCTGTGTATGTCCATTAATTAGTTGTACTGTCATGCTTGGTTTACATATGCATGCATTTTTTCATGAAGGGTAGATGTGGTTTTGTGGTATATTCTTTCCTAACGTCAATTTGAAGGATCTCAGTTGTCCACAGGGCATATCCTCCCCTGCTTTCTTAGATAATTTCCTAGAAACTGGGCATCAGAGGGATATATCTGTAGGGCTGACATAATGCACCTACCTCACAATTCAACCTCTTCATGTGGTGTCCAGATTTTACCATCACTCACAATGACTGTGAAGAAAAGATTAAAAATTAGCAAAGAGCACCTGATACATTATTGTCAGCTGTTACAGCAGGGCTTATGCATTTCACAGGGGCTGGTATTCCATCCCTGAGTACCAGGGTTCAGCGTAAGTTTGTTTACTAGCTGTGATGCCCTACCTGGTTTCCACATGCATGCATATTGTCATCAAGGGAAGAAGGCAGTATTGTTGTGTTATGTTTTCTAGCCTCGATTTTAGGGTTTTCGATTGCTCCCTGGTATATCCTAGTTCCTTAGGAGATAAATTCCTAGATAGTGAGCATCAGAGGGGGTATTCCTGTGGGACTGACATACTGCACTTACCTCACAGCTCATCAAGTACATTTGGTTTCCAGATGCGACCATCGTTCACAATGTCCGCGAAGAGAAGAAAGATAACAGCCAACCAGCCCCTGATAACGTCTTGTCAGCGGTTACACCAGGGCTTATTAACTTGGCGGGAGCTGGTATTCCACCCATGAGTACCAGGGATCAGTGTATGTTTGTTTACTAGTTGTACTATCCTACTTGGTTTCCATATGAATGCAGTATCGTAAATGGAAGAATGTGGTTTTATTGTATTGTCTTTCGTGAGCTGAATTTGTGCGGTCTCAGATCGCTGCCTGGTATATCCTCCTGCTTTATGTGATAAATTCCTAGAAACTGAGCATCAGAGGGTATACGCATGTGTGCTTGGCATAATGCACTGAACTCACAGCTCGACCTCTTTATTTGGTTTCTAGATGCTACCGTCAATCACCATGTCCATGAAGCGAGGATGGAAGATGGCCAACGAACACAGGATAACATCTGGTCAAATGTTCTCTCCGGGCTTATTAATATGCCAGGAGCTAGTATTCCAGCAATGAGTTCCACGGATCTGTGTATGTGTGTTTTTTAGTTATACCGTCCTCCTTGATTTCCATATGCATGCATAGTGTCAGGAAGGGAAGAAGGTTGTTTTGTGAATTATCTTTCCTGGCCTCAACTTCAGGGGCCTCAGATCATCATATGATCTATTATCCTGCTTTATGGGATAATTTTCTAAAATCTCATCATCAGTGGGATATATCGGTGGGGTTGACGTAATGCACGTACCTCACAGCTTGGCCTCTCCCTTTGGTTTCCAGATGCTACCATTACTCAGAGTGTTCGTGAAGAGAAGATGGAAAGTGGCAAACCCCGAACTGATAAGGTCGTATCAAATGTTGCACCACGGCTTGGTCATATGGCTGCAGGTGGTATTCCATCCATGAGTACCAAGGATCTGTGTATGTCCATTAATTAGTTGTACTGTCATGCTTGGTTTACATATGCATGCATTTTTTCATGAAGGGTAGATGTGGTTTTGTAGTATATTCTTTCCTAACGTCAATTTGAGGGATCTCAGTTGTCCACAGGGCATATCCTCCCCTGCTTTCTTAGATAATTTCCTAGAAACTGGGCATCAGAGGGATATATCTGTAGGGCTGACATAATGCACCTACCTCACAGCTCAACCTCTTCATGTGGTTTCCAGATTTTACCATCACTCACAATGACTGTGAAGAAAAGATTAAAAATTAGCAAAGAGCACCTGATACATTATTGTCAACTGTTACAGCAGGGCTTATGCATTTCACAGGGGCTGGTATTCCATCCCTGAGTACCAGGGATCAGCGTAAGTTTGTTTACTAGCTGTGATGTCCTACCTGGTTTCCACATGCATGCATATTGTCATCAAGGGAAGAAGGCGGTATTGTTGTATTATGTTTTCTAGCCTCGATTTTAGGGTTTTCGATTGCTCCCTGGTATATCCTAGTTCCTTAGGAGATAAATTCCTAGATAGTGAGCATCAGAGGGGGTATTCCTGTGGGACTGACATACTGCACTTACCTCACAGCTCATCAAGTACATTTGGTTTCCAGATGCTACCATCGTTCACAATGTCCGCGAAGAGAAGAAAGATAACAGCCAACCAGCCCCTGATAACGTCTTGTCAGCGGTTACACCAGGGCTTATTAACTTGGCGGGAGCTGGTATTCCACCCATGAGTACCAGGGATCAGTGTATGTTTGTTTACTAGTTGTACTATCCTACTTGGTTTCCATATGAATGCAGTATCATAAGTGGAAGAATGTGGTTTTATTGTATTGTCTTTCGTGAGCTGAATTTGTGCGGTCTCAGATCGCTGCCTGGTATATCCTCCTGCTTTATGTGATAAATTCCTAGAAACTGAGCATCAGAGGGGTATACGCATGTGTGCTTGGCATAATGCACTGAACTCACAGCTCGACCTCTTTATTTGGTTTCTAGATGCTACCGTCAATCACCATGTCCATGAAGCGAGGATGGAAGATGGCCAACGAACACAGGATAACATCTGGTCAAATGTTCTCTCCGGGCTTATTAATATGCCAGGAGCTAGTATTCCAGCAATGAGTTCCACGGATCTGTGTATGTGTGTTTTTTAGTTATACCGTCCTCCTTGATTTCCATATGCATGCATAGTGTCAGGAAGGGAAGAAGGTTGTTTTGTGAATTATCTTTCCTGGCCTCAATTTGAGGGGCCTCAGATCATCATATGATCTATTATCCTGCTTTATGGGATAATTTTCTAAAACTCATCATCAGTGGGATATATCGGTGGGGTTGACGTAATGCACGTACCTCACAGCTTGGCCTCTCCCTTTGGTTTCCAGATGCTACCATTACTCAGAGTGTTCGTGAAGAGAAGATGGAAAGTGGCAAACCCCGAACTGATAAGGTCGTATCAAATGTGGCACCACGGCTTGGTCATATGGCTGCAGGTGGTATTCCATCCATGAGTACCAAGGATCTGTGTATGTCCATTAATTAGTTGTACTGTCATGCTTGGTTTACATATGCATGCATTTTTTCATGAAGGGTAGATGTGGTTTTGTAGTATATTCTTTCCTAACGTCAATTTGAGGGATCTCAGTTGTCCACAGGGCATATCCTCCCCTGCTTTCTTAGATAATTTCCTAGAAACTGGGCATCAGAGGGATATATCTGTAGGGCTGACATAATGCACCTACCTCACAGCTCAACCTCTTCATGTGGTTTCCAGATTTTACCATCACTCACAATGACTGTGAAGAAAAGATTAAAAATTAGCAAAGAGCACCTGATACATTATTGTCAACTGTTACAGCAGGGCTTATGCATTTCACAGGGGCTGGTATTCCATCCCTGAGTACCAGGGATCAGCGTAAGTTTGTTTACTAGCTGTGATGTCCTACCTGGTTTCCACATGCATGCATATTGTCATCAAGGGAAGAAGGCGGTATTGTTGTATTATGTTTTCTAGCCTCGATTTTAGGGTTTTCGATTGCTCCCTGGTATATCCTAGTTCCTTAGGAGATAAATTCCTAGATAGTGAGCATCAGAGGGGGTATTCCTGTGGGACTGACATACTGCACTTACCTCACAGCTCATCAAGTACATTTGGTTTCCAGATGCTACCATCGTTCACAATGTCCGCGAAGAGAAGAAAGATAACAGCCAACCAGCCCCTGATAACGTCTTGTCAGCGGTTACACCAGGGCTTATTAACTTGGCGGGAGCTGGTATTCCACCCATGAGTACCAGGGATCAGTGTATGTTTGTTTACTAGTTGTACTATCCTACTTGGTTTCCATATGAATGCAGTATCATAAGTGGAAGAATGTGGTTTTATTGTATTGTCTTTCGTGAGCTGAATTTGTGCGGTCTCAGATCGCTGCCTGGTATATCCTCCTGCTTTATGTGATAAATTCCTAGAAACTGAGCATCAGAGGGGTATACGCATGTGTGCTTGGCATAATGCACTGAACTCACAGCTCGACCTCTTTATTTGGTTTCTAGATGCTACCGTCAATCACCATGTCCATGAAGCGAGGATGGAAGATGGCCAACGAACACAGGATAACTCTGGTCAAATGTTCTCTCCGGGCTTATTAATATGCCAGGAGCTAGTATTCCAGCAATGAGTTCCACGGATCTGTGTATGTGTGTTTTTAGTTATACCGTCCTCCTTGATTTCCATATGCATGCATAGTGTCAGGAAGGGAAGAAGGTTGTTTTGTGAATTATCTTTCCTGGCCTCAATTTGAGGGGCCTCAGATCATCATATGATCTATTATCCTGCTTTATGGGATAATTTTCTAAAAACTCATCATCAGTGGGATATATCGGTGGGGTTGACGTAATGCACGTACCTCACAGCTTGGCCTCTCCCTTTGGTTTCCAGATGCTACCATTACTCAGAGTGTTCGTGAAGAGAAGATGGAAAGTGGCAAACCCCGAACTGATAAGGTCGTATCAAATGTGGCACCACGGCTTGGTCATATGGCTGCAGGTGGTATTCCATCCATGAGTACCAAGGATCTGTGTATGTCCATTAATTAGTTGTACTGTCATGCTTGGTTTACATATGCATGCATTTTTTCATGAAGGGTAGATGTGGTTTTGTAGTATATTCTTTCCTAACGTCAATTTGAGGGATCTCAGTTGTCCACAGGGCATATCCTCCCCTGCTTTCTTAGATAATTTCCTAGAAACTGGGCATCAGAGGGATATATCTGTAGGGCTGACATAATGCACCTACCTCACAGCTCAACCTCTTCATGTGGTTTCCAGATTTTACCATCACTCACAATGACTGTGAAGAAAAGATTAAAAATTAGCAAAGAGCACCTGATACATTATTGTCAACTGTTACAGCAGGGCTTATGCATTTCACAGGGGCTGGTATTCCATCCCTGAGTACCAGGGATCAGCGTAAGTTTGTTTACTAGCTGTGATGTCCTACCTGGTTTCCACATGCATGCATATTGTCATCAAGGGAAGAAGGCGGTATTGTTGTATTATGTTTTCTAGCCTCGATTTTAGGGTTTTCGATTGCTCCCTGGTATATCCTAGTTCCTTAGGAGATAAATTCCTAGATAGTGAGCATCAGAGGGGGTATTCCTGTGGGACTGACATACTGCACTTACCTCACAGCTCATCAAGTACATTTGGTTTCCAGATGCTACCATCGTTCACAATGTCCGCGAAGAGAAGAAAGATAACAGCCAACCAGCCCCTGATAACGTCTTGTCAGCGGTTACACCAGGGCTTATTAACTTGGCGGGAGCTGGTATTCCACCCATGAGTACCAGGGATCAGTGTATGTTTGTTTACTAGTTGTACTATCCTACTTGGTTTCCATATGAATGCAGTATCATAATGGAAGAATGTGGTTTTATTGTATTGTCTTTCGTGAGCTGAATTTGTGCGGTCTCAGATCGCTGCCTGGTATATCCTCCTGCTTTATGTGATAAATTCCTAGAAACTGAGCATCAGAGGGGTATACGCATGTGTGCTTGGCATAATGCACTGAACTCACAGCTCGACCTCTAAATTTGGTTTCTAGATGCTACCGTCAATCACCATGTCCATGAAGCGAGGATGGAAGATGGCCAACGAACACAGGATAACTCTGTCAAATGTTCTCTCCGGGCTTATTAATATGCCAGGAGCTAGTATTCCAGCAATGAGTTCCAGGGATCTGTGTATGTGTGTTTTGTAGTTATACCGTCCTCCTTGATTTCCATATGCATGCATAGTGTCAGGAAGGGAAGTAGGTTGTTTTGTGAATTATCTTTCCTGGCCTCAATTTGAGGGGCCTCAGATCATCATATGATCTATTATCCTGCTTTATGGGATAATTTTCTAAAAACTCATCATCAGTGGGATATATTGGTGGGGTTGACGTAATGCACGTACCTCACAGCTTGGCCTCTCCCTTTGGTTTCCAGATGCTACTATTGCTCACAGTGTTCGTGAAGAGAAGATGGAAAGTGGCAAACCCCGAACTGATAAGGTCGTATCAAATGTTGCACCACGGCTTGGTCATATGGCTGCAGGTGGTATTCCATCCATGAGTACCAGGGATCAGCGTAAGTTTGTTTACTAGCTGTGATGCCCTACCTGGTTTCCACATGCATGCATATTGTCATCAAGGGAAGAAGGCAGTATTGTTGTGTTATGTTTTCTAGCCTCGATTTTAGGGTTTTCGATTGCTCCCTGGTATATCCTAGTTCCTTAGGAGATAAATTCCTAGATAGTGAGCATCAGAGGGGTATTCCTTGGGACTGACATACTGCACTTACCTCACAGCTCATCAAGTACATTTGGTTTCCAGATGCGACCATCGTTCACAATGTCCGCGAAGAGAAGAAAGATAACAGCCAACCAGCCCCTGATAACGTCTTGTCAGCGGTTACACCAGGGCTTATTAACTTGGCGGGAGCTGGTATTCCACCCATGAGTACCAGGGGTCAGTGTATGTTTGTTTACTAGTTGTACTATCCTACTTGGTTTCCGTATGAATGCAGTATCATAAATGGAAGAATGTGGTTTTATTGTATTGTCTTTCGTGAGCTGAATTTGTGCGGTCTCAGATCGCTGCCTGGTATATCCTCCTGCTTTATGTGATAAATTCCTAGAAACTGAGCATCAGAGGGGTATACGCATGTGTGCTTGGCATAATGCACTGAACTCACAGCTCGACCTCTTTATTTGGTTTCTAGATGCTACCGTCAATCACCATGTCCATGAAGCGAGGATGGAAGATGGCCAACGAACACAGGATAACGTCTTGTCAAATGTTCTCTCCGGGCTTATTAATATGCCAGGAGCTAGTATTCCAGCAATGAGTTCCAGGGATCTGTGTATGTGTGTTTTTAGTTATACCGTCCTCCTTGATTTACATATGCATGCATAGTGTCAGGAAGGGAAGAAGGTTGTTTTGTGAATTATCTTTCCTGGCCTCAATTTGAGGGGCCTCAGATCATCATATGATCTATTATCCTGCTTAATGGGATAATTTTCTAAAAACTCATCATCAGTGGGATATATCGGTGGGGTTGACGTAATGCACGTACCTCACAGCTTGGCCTCTCCCTTTGGTTTCCAGATGCTACTATTGCTCACAGTGTTCGTGAAGAGAAGATGGAAAGTGGCAAACCCCGAACTGATAAGGTCGTATCAAATGTTGCACCACGGCTTGGTCATATGGCTGCAGGTGGTATTCCATCCATGAGTACCAAGGATCTGTGTATGTCCATTAATTAGTTGTACTGTCATGCTTGGTTTACATATGCATGCATTTTTTCATGAAGGGTAGATGTGGTTTTGTAGTATATTCTTTCCTAACGTCAATTTGAGGGATCTCAGTTGTCCACAGGGCATATCCTCCCCTGCTTTCTTAGATAATTTCCTAGAAACTGGGCATCAGAGGGATATATCTGTAGGGCTGACATAATGCACCTACCTCACAGCTCAACCTCTTCATGTGGTTTCCAGGTTTTACCATCACTCTCAATGACTGTGAAGAAAAGATTAAAAATTAGCAAAGAGCACCTGATACATTATTGTCAACTGTTACAGCAGGGCTTATGCATTTCACAGGGGCTGGTATTCCATCCCTGAGTACCAGGGATCAGTGTGTGTTTGTTTACTAGTTGTACTGTCCTACTTGACTTCCATACGCATGCAGTGTCATGCAGGGAAGAAGGTGGTTTTGTTGCATTATCGTTTCTGGACTAAATTTGAGGGGTCTCAGATCACCACCTGATATAGCCTCCTGTGTTATGGAACAATTTCTTACAAACTGAACATCAGAGGGATATACCTGTGGTGTTGACACAATGCACTTACGTCACAAGTCGACCTCTTTATTTGGTTTCCAGATGCTACTGTCACTCAAAATGTCTGTGAAGAGAGGATGGAAAATAACCAACCACAACCTAGTTATGACTTGTCAGCTGTTCTACCAGGACTTACTTATTTGACAGCAGCTGGTATTCCAGCCATGAGTACCAGGGATCAGTGTATGTTTGCTTATTCAGTTGTACTGTCCTAGTTGGTTTTCATATGCATGCCTAGTGTCATGAATAGGAGAAGGTGGTTTTGTTGTATTATCTTTCATGAGTTCAATTTGAGTGTTCTCAGATCGCCATCTGGCATATCCTCTCCGGCTTTATGAAATACTTTTCTAGAAGCCGAGCATCAGGAGGATATACCTGTGGGGTTGACATAATGCACTTAACTCACAACTTAACCTCTTTGTTTCTGTTCCAGATGCTATTGTCACTCACAATGTCCATGAAGAGAAGATTAAAGGTGGCCAAGCAGCATCCGATAACGTCTTCTCAACTGTTCCGCCAGCACTTGTTAATATGGCAGCAACTGGTGTTTCATCCATGAGTTACAGGGATCAGTGTAAGTTTGTTCACTTGTTGTACTGTCGTACTTGGTTTCCATATGCATGCATAGTGTCATGAGGGAAGAATGTAGTTTTGTTGTATTATCTTTTCAGGCCTCAATTTTAGGGTTCTCAGATTGCTACCTGGTATATCCTCCTTCCTAATGAGATAATTTCCTGGATACTGAGCATCAGAAGGGTATGCCTGTGCGGTTGACATAATGCACTTACCTCACAGCCCAACCTCTTCTTTTGGTTTCCAGATGCTGCAGTCACTCACAACATCCATGAAGAGAAGAAAAATAACAGCCAACCAGCACCTGGTAACATCTTGTCAACTGCTCCTCCATGGCTTCGTCATATGGCAGCAGCTGGAATTTCATCCACGATTACCAGGGATCTGTGTATGTCTGCTTATTAGTTGTGCTGTCCTACTTGGTTTCCCTAAACAGGCATATTTTCATGAATGGTAGAAGGTAATTTTGTTGTATATTCTTTCCTAGCCTCAGTTTGAGGGGTGTCATATGTCCACCTGGCATATCCTTGCCTTCTTTCATTGATAACTTCCTAGAAACTGAGCATCTGAGAGATATACCTATGGGGTTGACATAATGCACTTACCTCACGGCTCAGTCTCTTCATTTGGTTTCCAAATGCAACCGTCACTCACCGTGTCCGTGGAGAGAAGATAAAAAACGGCCAACCAGCATCTCATAACTTCTTGTTAACCCCTCCATCAGGGCTTATTAATATAGCAGGAGCTAACATTCCAGCCATGAGTACCAGGGATCTGTGTATGTTTTCTTGTAAGTTGTACTTTCCTACTTGATTTCCGTATGCATGCGTAGTGTCATCAAGGGAAGAAGGTGGTTTTGCGGTATTACTTTTGCTTGCCTCAATTTCAGGGTCTCTGATTGCCACCTGGTATATCCTCCTGCTTTATGGGATAATGTCCTAGAAACTGAGCATCAGCAGGATATCCCTGTGGGGTTGTCATTATGCACTTACCTCACAGCTCGACCTCTTCATTTTGTTTCCAGATGTCACCGCCACTCACAATGTCCATGAGGAGAAGATGACAAATGGCCAACAGGCACCTGAGAACTCCTTGTCAACGGTTCCACCAGGGTGTATTAATCTGTCAGGAGCTGGTATTTCATGCAGGAGTACCAGGGATCTGTGTATGTTTGTGTATTGGTTGCACTGTCCTAATTGGTTTCCACATGCATGCATAGTGTCCTGCAGGGAAGAAGGTGGTTTTGTTGTATTATCTTAGTTGAACTTAGTTTGAGGGGTCTTGGATCGCCACCTGGTGTATCCTCTTGCTTCATGAGATAACTCCCTAGAAACCAGGCATCAGAGGGATATACTGTGGGGGTGACATAATGCACTTATCTCACAGCTCAACTTTTTCATTTGGATTCCAGATGCTACTGTCACTCACGATATCCAGGAGGAGGAGATGGAAAGTGGTCAAACCCCTCCTGATGGCTTCCTGTCAAATTCTGATTCACCAGAGCTTATAAATATGACAGGACATCGTACGCCACCCAATGCATTGGATTCTTTCTCTTACGACTTCACAAGTCTCAGCAAAGATGAGCTGCTTTACAAACCTGATAGTAATGAATTTGCGGTAGGCACCAAAAACTACAGTGTCTCTGCAGGTGACCCACCAGTCACAGCAATGTCTTCAGTGGAAACTGTGCCAAATACACCACAAATATCTCCTGCCATGGCAAAGAAAATTAATGACGATATAAAATATCAGTTAATGAAAGAAGTTCGAAGGTTTGGGCAAAGTAAGTACTGCAAGAATGTCTATCAATGAAAGCATGAGAAATGTCTCATTCTATGATTTAGAACAGAATTGAGCTGCCTCTTGAGCTCATTGTTTGGCTGAATTGGATCTGTATATAATTTAGCATGGCTTTACTTTAATTTCACTGAAAATTGCTAATATGTCTGCTTAAGTGTTTTGTTTTCCTTTGTTAGTGTTCACAATAGTTTCCTTAGTAATATACAGATGTCGTGATTAAAGCATTCAAAACACAAACACTATGCAACATTGTAGCCCATGGAAAATGTATACTGTGGTAGTGGATGCACTGAGATTGAGGTATATTTCATTTTCGTAACTGTAGAAATACTAATTTTTTAAATATCTTCAGATTATGAAAGAATTTTCATTTTGCTTGAAGAGGTACAAGGATCTATGAAAGTCAAGAGACAATTTGTTGAATTTACCATCAAGGAAGCAGCAAGGTGAGTGCAAAAAGGAACTGTGCTATTGTTTTAAGCACTTGCGCCCAATTTGGGACAGGGGCAGGAACAAATCATGCTTTGTTCCTCCTAATCCCTGGCCCTCAATCATAGTTCATGCTATTTCCACAGACATTTAGGTTGATACTCTCTTATTCTAACAGTTTCTTCCAATACCATGGAGCCTTCCAAATTTATCAAAATCTGGGAGTGTGCGTGGGCCCTCAGTTGACTCGCTTTGTGTTTTTCTAGTTTGCATCTTTCCATGAGGATGCATTTTCCACTTGCATGTAGATGGTAAACTCTATTTTGTATCCACTCTACCTCTTACATCTCATAGATGCTGTAGGTATCCTCTGGTGAATGGAATACCTCTTTAATTTCAGGTTTAAAAAAGTTGTCTTAATTCAGCAACTCGAGAAGGCGCTTAAAGAAATAGATTCCCACTGCTGTCTCAGAAAAGTTAAGCACATGAGGAAAAAATAATTGTGTTAGTGCAAAGACCAAGGAGAAACAAGGACACATGCTGTAGGATGGAACAGGTTATTGCTGAAGCTCCCTATAATCCTGAAGTGAAGAGAATTCCCTTCCAGAAGCTACGAAAAAGGGAGCTGTTTAAATTTAATAAATCTCTGCTAGCAAAAGCTGCACTTTTCTTGTTTGTTGGTTTCTTCTTCCACCTGAGGAGGGATATGAGTTAATAACTCACCAAGATATTTAGTATTACAGTCCTGGTTTCTCCAGCAGCTCACATTGCTGTAGCTGGTACTTATAACTGCCTTCTTGCACTACCCATTTCTCATTCCCTTTGCCCTGAGATAGCATGTCAGCCGGCCATGGTGCTTGGCCTCACAGGATGACTCAAACCTTCATTACTGAACATTCTGGACCATTCGATATCCTGCCTGGATTGGGTTGCTGTAATTTTCCATTAAGTGTAGTCAAAAAACATGGGAGGGGCCGGGCACAGTGGCACCCGCCTGTAATCCCAGCACTTTGGGAGACTGAGGTGGGCAAATCACAAGCTCAGGAGTTCGGGACCAGCCTGGCCAGCATGGTGAAACCCCGTCTCTACTAAAAAAACAAAAAATTAGCCGGGCATGGTGGCCCGCGGCTGTAATCCCAGCTACTCAGGAGGCTGAGGTGGGAGAATTGCTTGAACCTGGGAGGTGGAGGTTGCAGTGAGCCGAGATCACGCCACTGCACTCCAGCCTGGGCGACACAGTGAGACTTCATCTCAAAACAAACAAACAAACAAACAAACAAAGTGGGAGGTCTAAGCAGCTCTCTAGACATATCAGACATACTCTTTTTTTAGCCCCTGGTGTAGTGCAATTAATCCCCCTTTCATCATCAGGTTCATCACCCCCAGCTAGTAGATGACCCCCTCCTTTGACTCTAGATGGAAATTGATGAAGAGACCAAAATGGCCAGCTGACAGTATCAATCTGTTCTCAATAGAATCACTGTTGTGTCGCTTGGTGAAAGCATTTCTTCCTTTGGAACTAAGACTTCTAGTTCAGCAGAGCCTAAAGGCAGAAGGATAAGAAGCATTTTTGCTAGTCAATCACCGGGGTGAATAGTGAATAGAGACACTCCCAGTTTTACTTCTTGATTCTAGGACCCATGAATCCTAACTATGGGAGAGAAAGCAAAGTATGTTGGACGCAGATATACAGCAAACACTGCTTCCTAAAAGTAATTTCTCTGACCTGCAAGGTATTGCCGCCTAGCTAGCACTATAACTGAGTTCCACAAGGCCATTCCACTGTTCTGTTGATCCAGTCATTTTAAGATAATGGGGGGCACTTTGGGAGGCTGATGTGGAGTCCCAGACCAAGTGGGTAAGACACTACCATCTCTTGAGAAAATGATGGGGGATATGGGGATATACGTAATAAGAACAGTGAATTTCTATGAGCATGGGCCCATCACTGCACTTTTTATATTCCGTGAAGTGAGTGCCTTTTTCGAGGTGATGCTGTGTGGAATACCATGATGGTAAATAAGGCAGTTTTCCAAGTGCACAAATGTTGCTTTTCTCAAAGTACTGTGGGTGGGAAGGAAGATCCATAATCAAAGTAAGTGTCTCTTTGAGGAAGAACACAGCCCTGTCCCTTCCATAGTGGAAGTGGTCCAGTGTAATCACCTGCCATCTGGTAGCTGGCTGATAACTCTGCAGGCAGGTGTCATATAAGAGGCTCAGTGTTGCTCTCTGCTTCTGGCAGACCGTACACTCAGCAATGACTATGTTGCAGAATTTTGCTTCTTAGATAAGCTAAAACCAAGTTCTTGTCACACGACCGGGAAAGATTAGGTTCGCGGATGCATTGAAGGGTGAGGAGCGGAATTTATTGGTTGAAAAGGAAAAATAGGAAGGAAAAAACTCTCCCGGCAAAGCAAGAGGGAGTCCTGCTAACAGGCCCCCATCTCACATATTGATTCTGGGCCACCACACAGGAACCGAAGAGACCAGGCTCCCCACCGCCACCCCTGCACAAGGTGCAAACTTCCCGTGGCTTCACATCCTTCCCCCAGTACACATGTCGCCATTATTAAGAAAGAATCAGTTGGGAAAGGGCGAGCAAACAGTGACGGTTTTCCCTCTGGATCGCCGGTTACATTCGGGACCAGCAGTCTGGTTTTTCAACCTTCAGGCCGTTTTAGGCTTGAAGGCAGGTTTCTCGGGGAATCCTTTGCTGTCTCATGTCTTTATCAACTGTAGCCAGGTTGGCCCTGGTGAGTGGAAGTCCATGCTACTGAAGCATAATCTCTATCCCCGGTCACCTTGGCCACTTTGTGAGCCCATGAGGTTGTGACACAAGTGTTGGGGAAAGAGGCTGATTAATATCTAGATAATAGGTAACTTACCCTTCAGATTATTAAAATTCTGCTCTGCTGAGGTTACCCTTTGCTGAGAACTCTCATGAGACCCCAATATCTCATAGGCCTGGCCATCTCTCCTCCACACAGGAGCACTGCTCAAAGTTCTTGCCTGTGGGAGAATTTCCCTTCATCACTGTGCTTCAGGACTATGCAGCTGTCCACTTTTGGCTTTTGTGGTAGGCAGGCATTATGGACCGACTGAATATGTGTGTCCTCTGAGAAGTCGTACGATGAAACCCTGACTCCCAATGGGATGATATTTGGAGGTGGAGCCTTTGGGAAGTAATTAGATTTAGATGTGGTCATGATGTTTGGGTCCCTATGATGAGATTAGTGCCCTTATAATTAGAGAAAAGAGAATTTGTTCTTCCACGCTTCTTCAACATGTGAGGATACAGCGAGGTGGCTGACTACAAGTTAGGAAGAGGACGCTCACCAGAATTTGAGCATGCTGGCACCCTGATCTTGGACTTCTAGCCTCCAGAACCGTGAGAAAGAAATGTCTGGTGATGAAGCCACCCAGTCTGTGGTATTCTGTGATAGCAGCTCGAGCTGAGACAGCTGTAGTCTGATTCCCCAGATTCCCATCTCCTGCATCCTCAATCAAGCACCAATCCAAATACTGCTATGGTGGGATTTTGCTGGATAATTAAACTCTCAAGTCAGTTGACCTTGAGACATGGAGGTGGTGTGGGTGGGCCAGACCTGGCAGGGGAATCCTTGAAAAGTAGAGCATTTTTCTTACCAAGGAGCAGAAGAAGAGGTAAGAGAGTCAAAGCACAAGAAGGATGTGACACAGCAGGCCCGCTTTGAGGATAATGCTGTGCTCCAGAGAAGGTATATAGGGTGGCTCTAGGCATTTAGAGCAGTCTCTGGATGACAGCCAGCAAAAAAAATGGGAACCACATTCCTACCACCTCAAGGAACTAGATCTAAATGGGCAATAACCTGAATAAGCTTAGAAGTGGATTATTCCACAGTCTCCATATCAGCACCCAGCCGGCCTGACATTTTGAGTTGGCCTTGGGAGACACTCAGCAGAGAGGCCGGTTGAGCCTTCCCGGTCTTGATTTGCAGAGCTGTAGATAATAAATGTGTGTTGTTTTAAGCTGCTCCATTTGGGGTAATTTGTTATGTGGCAATAGAAAACTAATACACGTGCTGCCAGCCCATTATAAAGAAAGAATAGTAAGTAAGCCAGGCCTAGGGATTTTTTGATTGTTTCTTCTTTAGACAACTCTGTTCATAAGGAACCCCCCTCGGAGCCATAGGTGTGGGTTCAGAGAGCTTTTTCTTGTACTAAGCCAAACTCAGAAGTAGCAGATTTTCCAGTCATTAGCAGATAAGTCACAGCAGCACACACCAATGAGGTACATGTTACCATCATCAGATCCTAAAGAGGCTCACTATTTTTTGTGTCCCCTTTGAGTGGTAGGAAGGGTGAGATGTACCAACTTGCTGTTCACCTGATAAGTACGATGTTGACATGCCTCTGAGCGCTTGACCATTAAATATTTCACTAAGTTTAAAGGCCCCTGATTTTTTGTGCAAATTGATACTTAGGTTGTCATGTCAGTATGTTACCAGTGTGTCTAGAGTAGTTGCTAGGTCCTGCCCAATCAGCTTAATGTCATCAGTGCAAAGTAATGGTGTCACATGGTTGGAGGGAAAGGAGATCAAGATCCCTAAGGACTAGTTTGGGACATGTTTATGATGCAGGATACTTTCTTGACCCCTTCACAGGACTCGTGACAGGGGTGCCCAGCCACTTTGGCACCAGCAGGAGCAAACTCCTTTTCCTCGGGCCCACCGCACACCACCCCTCATGGGAGGGAATACGTAGGCAAGTGAGTGTGGGAACTGGCCAGCTGCTTTGGCACCAGCAGGAGCAAACTCCATCCAGGCTTTGTGGCAGCATCCAGGTAGGAATGCCCGCCACCCCAAGGCCCCAGAGTGTGTGTTACAATGCTTTCCTAGCTCCACCATCCACGGACAGCAGTGTGTTATGAGCTCAGCGGGACCTTTGCCTCGTTGCTTGGGGTGGCTGCCCTCTGTCAGCAAGGGCAAAGGGCCAGTGCGACAGCCTTTTTGGGTACCCACACATGGTGGGTCCCAAATTCTTGTCTGGTGCCCAAGAAGAATGAGGCCACACAGACTAATCGAAGGATGGTGAGTGCAGAGAATTTTATTGTGCAATAAAAGCAGCTCTCAGCAGAGAGGGGAGCTGGAAAGCATATGAGAAGGGCAGGTCGCTCTCCCCTGAAGTCAAGTCGCCTCTCTGCCTCTCTCCTCCGAAGTCAAGTTGCTTCTTCCGGACATGCAGCCATCGTCTCTGAAGTCAAGTCACCTCTCCCTGATGTCCAGCTACTTCTCCTCTCTACTGGCTGAATCTAGAATCTTTATAGGCATGGGACCGGGGGCAGGGCAGGCTGTAGGTAGTTACGGAAAAGGCAACATTCCATTGGTAAAAAGATATTATTCAGAAAGAACCAATTGACAGAGCAGCCAAACTGGGATAGAAGTTCTCACTTCAGGCTTTTCAGCTTGAAGGCGTGGTTTCACCAAGGAACCACCCTTGCCTGCCTAGAGTTTCTCTGCCTCCTGCCTCTATCACTTAGAGAGTTGATATAAGACTGAGGTAGGAAGGAAAAGGGGTTTTGCTGGCCTTGCCAGCTGAAAGCAAACAGTTCCTCATGATCTTTAAAAAACATATATAGAGTAAAAGGCATTCGCATGATCTGACACACACACACATATAGATATATCTGTGTATATATGCATATATAATGTTAAATACCTATCTAATTTTAAACATCTATCTGTCTACATAAAAGGGAGTTGCCATGTAGAATTGGTCCGATATAGTATTTTTACATGACTATTCCGTCTCTATAAGGCTCTTATCTCACATATAATACTGGATAAGGGACAAACATTTCTGGACTTGCCAAACCATATTTTGTGCTTGAACAATAGAGTGGAAGCACCCAGTGAGGGTGCGTTCCCTGAAATACTGCCCTTAGTAAGCAGAGAGGCTCTCACCCCAGATACTTGAGGCTCCTGGGTCTGGGCACGGAGCAGCCCTGTGCAGCAGGCAGGCTGGATATTTGGCTTCTTAGACTCTGTTCCAACCCTAGCTGCATACGACCTGGGATGGGTCTCTTCCTTCTTGAGGCCTCGTTTGTATCTCTGGAAAATGACAATCCTGGGATAACTGATCTCTGATGTTCCTTGTGGCCTTGATAGTCCTGTCTGGGTAGATTGCTATCCCTGGCCACAAGAGTGGTGTGTTTCTGTAATTCCTTCATTCAAAGACTTCGAGCTGGTCTCGAACTCCTGACCTCAGGTGATCCTCCCGCCTTGGACTCCGAGAGTCCTGGGATTACAGGCATGTGCCAACGCACTCGGCCCATAATTTCTTAAAAATCAAAATTAATAGAAAACTTCCACAATGAACAAAATATCGAAATTTAAAATAAAGGCAGGATTTGCCCTTGTACTTGCAGAGCCCTGAGAGTCATGCACGTGGAGGGGACATGTGGGTGCCACAGGCCTGTGGCTTAAAAACGTCTCACTTGCAATTTTCTGTGATGACCACTGCTTCCTTCTGAGGGAAGCTGGCAATTGTTCTCTTTCTATGCTCACGCAATCCATAGTGCCACAGGGTGGAAAAAAGAAATAGTTTGATTTAATTATAAATATGTCTGTGCAATTTTTGAAAAATTCTAAAGAACCCTGAAGTAGGTCATGCAAATTTTATTCAGTAAAATATTTGACTTTTCTGAAATGGAATTTCATCAAATATCAAACATTTTCTGAAATGGTATTCTTTCCTAGGGAGATAGCAATTATCAAAAAACCTTTCTACTTTCTTCACTGAAGACAGTTATGAAAATTACACTGGTGTTCACTTCATTTTTAAAAAATTAATTTTCAAGAATTTTTGACAGTCAGATTTGATAAGAAGCCTGGTGTGAAATTTTTTACTCTTAATAACTATTTTTTATCTTTATATAAATTTTTATGGACATCTGTGTAATGACTACATATTGTAAATCACACAAGTATCCATAATTAATATAAATTACTTGATTATGTATTAGCACATTTACTCTAAATAGATTGTATTAATTAAAAGTAAATGTATTTGTAAATTATACTAAAATTATTTAGACAGTTAAGGCACCAAAGGTAAGAGGTGTAATGTTCAAGAAAGAAGTAAAATGCATGTGGAAATTTATCAAAATTATGGGAGTCATTCAATTATGAGGTTGACTTGAAAAAGTATTGCAGCTGCTGAAAAATGATTTCCTATCATTGACATTATTAGAATACAGTTACCCTCAAATCCACTGAAAACTAAGGAAACTTTTTGAAATGGTAAGAAGAAATTGAAGGGGAGTGTTAGATATTTCAGAAACACATAGTCATGAGTTTGGGCTAATAAAGCAAAAGGGGCTTTACTAGACAGAATATGGACAAGACCAAGAACAACATGCAGATTCTAATGTATTCATATGATGACTGGAGATTTTTAAAAAGATGGGTGTATGGCTGGGTATGGTGTCTCATGCCTGTAACCCCAGCACTTTGGGAAGCTGAGGCAGGAGGATCACTTGAACCCAGGAGTATGAGACCAGCCTGGGCAACATAGCAAGACCCCATCTCTACAAAAGATACGAAAATTAGATGCGCGTGGTGGTGCACACCTGTGATCCTAGCTACTCAGGAGGCTGAGGTAGGAGGACCGTTTGAACTCAGAAGATCAAGGCTGCAGTGAGCTGTCATCCTACTAGTGCATTCCAGCCTGGGCAACAGAGTGAGTCTCTCTCTCTAAAAAAAAATGTATATTAGAAAATATGCTAACAACTAACAGAGAGTGGATTCATCCTGACTGGATCGTTTATTCCAAATAATGTTTGTCTTTATCTGGCTCTCTGCAAATACTTTTTAGCAGTAATGTGACAGAATCAGATGTATGAAACTCAAAAAAAGGGGGTTCACAGATTGGAAGAATTGAAATAGAACTTGGAAACATGAGAATTTCCTGTTCCAGCACGATGCTTTTCCAAAATAGAAGTGTATTATGGTATGTATATACAGACTCATAGCTTAATAAACAATGGTTTGCAGAAGGTGATTAAATCAACAAAAATGGTAGAATATTTTGGAGTGTTGCTGACGGCTGTTCTGAGACATTGGTTCTTGTTTTCTTGGTTTAAAAGAATTTAAATAAGGGGCATACAGCAAAGGAGATGCAGAATAGAGAAATTTATTGCAAGGGAAAATGAATATTTTGAAAGTTAAATGCAGAATACACCCTGAGAGAGACAGAGAAGGTTCAGGGCTGGCTGCTTGTAAGGATGAGACAGCATTGATTATTACTGGGGAAACTCCCCTTATGGGAGTCTTACATGATTATTCATAAGGAAGTGGGAAGATGTGTTACTAGCAAACATGTTCTGGGTGGTCCTCTGGGTGTACATGCCCATCCATGCTTGTTCGTACATCACATGTCTCATTAGCATTTTAAATCTCCACCCAGGGGTGTGTTTTTTACTATCACAATGAGCAAAGGGTCAGTTTGTGGACAGGTAAAATCAAAGTGCACGTGCTCTCTACAGAGGAAATTCCCTACTGAAGACAGCTTTGCTTGAATGAGCTTAACTACAACGTGAATGCTGAGGCTTATTGTGTTGGCCGTACGGTCCCCACAGTTGCTGTGTGCCAAGGGCATGGTCACTTCCTTGACGGCCTACCCTGCCTCAATTCCCCCCTAAGAGATCTTAGGGCCTATAATCATATGGGAGGTTGAGGGGCTAGGTCATTTCTTCTGAAGCTGCTTCCTGCTGAGTGGGGCGTTGTCCCTACCTAGCCTGGGCCCTAAAGTCTCTTCCTGCCTGATCTAACGTGGGGTGAACCATGTTGTTCATGGGACTGGTGGGCAAGACGTGAGATAACTCATTAGGAAACCAAGGTTGAAAGCCTTGCAAAACCATCATGTGGACCTGAAATTACTGTAAGCAAGAAAGTGAGAAATCAGCATTTTAAACAAAATTGGACCAAAAGTTAAAGCTTAAAATATTTTAATGACAGGCAGTATTAAAGGGAGCAAAGCAGACAATAGCTAATGCTTCCAAATTCCCATTGAAGTTACTAACGTGTATTGACTGTTGGGGCTGATATCCCCATTCTGTGGGCCAGTGAGTTTGTCCCTGGAGATGTGTTAGGAGCCAGGCCAGTCTTATAATGGCCCAGATCTGTCCCATCCCCAAATTTTGGTATTTATGCAAAGTCAACAAGGTTTAGTTAAGTTTTTGCTTATTTGTTTGTTTTTGTTTTGAGACAGTGTTTCATTCTTGTTGCCCATGCTGGAGTGCAATGGCACAAACTTGGCGCACTGCAATGTCCACCTCCTGGGTTTAAGCAATTCTCCTGCTTCAGCCTCCCAAGTAGCTGGGATTACAGGCATGTGACACCACGCTCGGCTAATTTTGTATTTTTAGTAGAGATGGGGTTTCACCATGTTGGTCAGGCTGGTGTCGAACTCCTGACCTCAAGTGACCCACTCGCCTCGGCCTCCCAAAGTGTTGGGATTACAGGTGTGAGCCAAAGCTCCCAGGCCTTAGTTAAGTTTAATAGACTAACAGTATGGTTAATTACCTCCCCAGCAGATAGGCCAGTCTCTCTAAAAGTCATTAGAGTGCAGCAGGCAAGTACCAAGAAAATGAAGATGTTACTTATCTTCCAGATGGGCTTTATCTGGAATTGTGTTCTTGAATAGAAGCTTTAGAGCCCCTATGGGCTGGCAGGTGTAATTAGTAGCTTCCTCTGGTTCCTGTAAAGGTTTATTGCAAAGTTGAATTCTGATCATATGAGCCGGACTTGCTATGTCTCGAAGCTTGACAGCCATTGGGGTGGTTGGTAGTACTTGCTAAGACCCTTCCATTTAGGAAGAAGCAGATCTGCCGGGGGTGGGGGGCCTTCCTTGCAAGTTTTTAATAGGACCCTGTCTCCAGGCAGGACTTGCGGGATGTTTATCGTTTGTCCAGGTGAGGGCAGCACTGTATTGCTATATTCCTGGATAGCCTGCTGTGCCAGGCTTAGATTTTTTATTTTTATTTATTTATTTATTTGGATAGTAGAGTGTCGCTCTATCACCCAGGATAGAGTGCAGTGGTGCAATCTCGACTCACTGCAATCTCCACCTCTCAGATTCAAGAGATTCTCCTGCCTCAGCCACCTGAGTAGCTGCGATTACAGGCCCACCACCTTGCCTGGCTCATTTTTGTATTTCGGGGGTTTTGCCATGTGGCCCAGGCCGGTTTCGATTACCTGACCTCAAGTGATCTGCCCACCGCGGTCTCCCAAAGTGATGACAGTACAGCCAGGAATCACCACGCCTGGTCCCTGGCTTAGATTTTGAATCTGTTGTATAGTAGACTGGGTTTCCAGTTTGATAAACAGGTCTAAGGTAAGGAAGGGTCTCCCAGAAGTCATCTCAAATGGACTAAGTTTTGTCTTTTCTTTGGGTGCCACTCGTATTTTCATGAGGGCTATAGGCAACAGAGTGTACCAAGACTCAGAAGTTTCCTGGCACAGTTTCGCCAGGGTCTGCCTTAAAGTTCGATTAGTCCTATTAACCTTGCTGGAGAATTGTGGCCTCCATGAGGAGTGGAGATGAAGTTTAATTTCCAAAGCTTGGGCTATCTTTTAGGTTATAGTTGCAGGAAAACAGGGTCCTTTGTCGCTTTGCAAGGAGCAGGGGAGGCCAAATCCTGGTATGATCACTTTTGGCA
The DNA here is from genome assembly GCF_006542625.1 of Nomascus leucogenys. Lineage (NCBI taxonomy): Eukaryota > Metazoa > Chordata > Mammalia > Primates > Hylobatidae > Nomascus > Nomascus leucogenys. The sequence continues at coordinate 121,336,411 of NC_044406.1, read as the reverse complement.
GTGCCTTGGCCACTTCTGTAGCTTTCTCTGTTCTGTTGGGGAAACTTCTACCCATTCCAGAATAGTGTCTACAGAAACTAAAAGGTATTTAAAAACCTGAAAGGTGAGTATTTGGGTGCAGTGAATTTGCCAGTGGTCACCAGGATAGGTTCCTTGCCACTGGACTGAGGTTAATAAAGCAGGGGACCCTTGTTTTGTTGTTGTTGTTGTTGTTTGTTTCTTTTTCCAGAGACGGAGTTTCGCTTTGTCGCCCAGGCTGGAGTGCAATGGCACCATCTTGGCTCACTGCAACCCCCGCCTCCCTGGGTTCAAGCGATTCTCCTGCCTTAGCTTCCCGAGTAGCTGGGATTACAGGCATGTTCCACCACACCCCGCTAACTTTGGTATTTTTAGTAGAGGCAGAGTTTCACCACATTGGCCAGGCTGGTCTCAAACTCCTGACCTCGTGATCCTCCCGCCTCAGACTCCCAAAGTGCGGGGATTTCAGGCGTAAGCCACCACGCCCGGCTGTTGTTTTTTTTATTGTTCATTTTCCCCCAAGGTAATTTTGAGAGCAAAGTTCACAGGCCAGAGTGACCTTTTTTTATCGTGGTTGCCAGGCCATTACCTGTAAAGTCATGGTCCATGCTGGTGGTCATAGCATCCTGCCCATATGGATGGAATTATGTAAATTTTTGACAATTTATCATGATGGGACTGAGGAAGCAAGAGCTTTTGGCCTACGAGCCACCAACCCTCAGGTGTTAGGCTCCCCTGATTTTCTTCAGCCCATGCTATTTCTTCCATGGTATAGGATGGATTATACCAAGAGAATGGGATGGGCATGGCGTCTCATGCCTGTTATCCAGCATTTTGGGGTGCCAAGGCATGCAGACCAATTGAGGCCAGGAGCTCGAGATCAGCCTGGATAACACGGCAAACCCCTTCTCTACTGAGTACGAAAATTAGCGGCATGATGGCACATGCCTGTATTCCCAGCTACTAGTGTGGCTGAGGCAGGAGAATTGCTTGAGCCCAGGAGGGTGTAGTGAGTCGAAATCAGGCCACTGCACTTCAGCCTGGGTGACAGAGTGATACTTCGTCTCAAAAAACTAAAAACTAAAATAAAATGAAGAGAATGGGCAGAGAGGAATAAGGCCAGCTGGGCTACAGCTTCCATAGTTGCCATCCTGTCTTCCCTGCCAGCCCTTGCATTGTCCAATGAGACAGAGGAGTTTCCTTTTTGATATCTCTGATCCTTTTTCTTTTTGATATCTTTGATCCTCTTGCTTAAGATCATGCACAGCCTCTAAAAGCTGCAGCATTTCTGTTCCATGTTCAATGGGGGAATCCCTTGCATTTAAAGACCCCGTTCTTTATAGATAGCAGCATGTGTATGAAGGACAATGCAGGCATCCTTGGAGTCAATGCATATGTTAGTGTTTTTCCCTGATCTAGAGCCAGGGCCCTGGCCAGGACAATTTTTGTGGCAAGGACAATCTGCTTTTTGTGCTGAGGCATTAGGTGGCAGTGCCTGGGCGTTTGTTGTTTGGTGCACACTAACCACAGTGTACCCTGCCCTTCTTTTTCCATTTTCCATAAAACTACTGCCATCAGTGAACCATTCATCATCAGGATTCTTGAGAGATGTATCTCTGGGCTCTCTTCTATCTAAATAGACCTGGTCTATGGTTTTAATATAGGAATGAGTTAGGTTCTCTGAGGAATTGACTGGCATGAGCAGAGCTGGATTGAGGGTGCCACAAGTTTTTATAGTAACCTTGGGGAGTGCAGGAGAGTCTGATGTTTGGTGAGTCTTCCTCTTGAGAGCCAATGGTGGCCCTTTATTTCTGAAACTCCCTGCACTTGATGCGGAATGAGGACCTCTAAAGTGTGTCTAAAAGTCAGCTTTAGGGCTTCCTCCACCAGGATGGCAGTGGCTATGACTGCCCTAAGGCAACCAGGCCATCCACAGGCCACAAAGTCCATGTGCTTTGAAATGTAGTCAGCTGGATGAGGTGTTTCTCCCAGTTTTTGGTGAGGACTCCCTGTTTCTCTGCCACATATAAGGTGCATAGATTTTCCAAGTCATGAATTTCCAGGGCAGGAGCCTCAATAAGGGCCTTTCTTATGTCTTAATGCCCTGGTTTGTTCTCATTGCCATTGTAGGGCTCAGTGTCAGGCCATTTAATGACCTCATATAGAGGATGAGCCATTAGCCCAAATCTCAGAATCCAGGTTCTACAGAACTCAGACATTTCAAGAAAAGTTAAGAGTTGTCTCCTGGTTTGGGGACCAAGCAACTCCGTTATGGCTTGTTTTCTTTCCCCTGAGAGCTTCCTTGTTCCAGGGGTTATAATGTGCCCTAGGCAAGTTACTCTCTGTTTGTTACCCTAGGGAAGTTACTCTCTCTGCCCCTTTTTTTGAAACCTTATATCTGCTTGCTCCAAGCAAATTTAAGACTGTAATGGTATTCCTGTCAGGTGTTTCCTGGGTTGGATTACATATTCAGTTGTTACCTAAGTACTGTAGGAGGCTGCCTTAACTAAATTGTAATTCTCAAAGATCTTTGCCTGGGGCTAGTGCAAACAGGTGAGGGCTATCTTGAATGCCCTGGGGCAATACTATTCATGGGTGTTTCCTATATTTGTCCATTCAAAGGCAAATAGAAACTGAAAGGACAGGTGCACTGGGATACAAACAGATGGCATCTTTAAGATCTAGTACACTACAACATTGGCAATGTCTTGGAATTTGGTTAACAAGGTATAGGTATTAGCTACTAAGGGATGAAGAGGGTTTCCTGCCTCGTTTATGATTCTCATGTCTTGTGCCATTTGATATTCTCCATTTTGTTTTATGACTAGCAGAATAGGAGTATCACAAGGTGATTGGCAGGACACTAGTAAGCCACGTTGTAAGAATTTAGAAATTAAGGGCTTCAATCTTTTCTTAGCTTCTAACTTTAGGGGATATTGGTTTTCACTGGGGTACCTATTGGGGTCCTGTATTTTAATGACCACGGGTTGAGCCCAAAGGGCTCTTCTGAATACCCTGTCATCCCAGATGGCAAGTTTTACTTGTTCTAAGATTGATATAGGGAGGTGATCTGTTGACCCTGCAGTGAGGACCATTTGGGAGGGACTGGTGCCTTTGAGTAATATGATGGCTTCCACGGTATTTAATAAATCGCTCTCTAAGAACAGGGTAGGACACTCAGGAATAAGCAACAAGAAGTGTTACTTAACTGATCTCTTTAGTGACATGTGAGTAAGGAAGTAAAATATTAAGAACAGGTTTTCCCATTGACCCCAGTTATGGTACAATTTTGAAGGTCACTGACCCAACTGAGAAGTTAATACAGAGTAGGAGTCCCTGGTATTGATTTTTAAAATCAGTATTCTTACCTACCACTTCATGGGTCAGCCAGGGTTCCAGATTGGTGACTGGAATGTCCTTTTCAATGGGGGCTGTCAGGATCCCTTAGCCTCCTCCGTCTTGAGTTAGTGCCATCTTGAGGGAGGATGTCTCCTTTCCCCTTCAGGGCTCAGGAAAATCCATTCCCCAGTGGCTACCCTGTTTACAGACTGGGCATGGCCCAGGGGCAGTTGGGTGCGCCCTCTTTCTTGGTGATCTGATTGTTTGCATTTAAAGCAGGCTCCTTGATTGTTTGTTGACTGGCTTCCAAGCTTCAAGGTTCCTGGGGGTGACTTGAGGTTCCAAGACACTACTGACAGAAACAGCTATCTTTTTAGACTGGGCTTTGTATCACCGGTTCTTGCACTGGAGTCTGCCTTCCTCTTCAGCCAGATTCCTATTAGGAAACACTCCAAAGGCCATTTCTAATAATTGAGGCATAGGTGTTTATGGCCCTTATTGTAATTTCTATAGTTTTCTCCTGATATCTGGGGTAGACTGGCCAATTAAGTTTTATCCTGGTAACACTTGGCATTCAGCGGATGTAGGGTCTATGTTGGTATACTTTTGGAAGTCTCCTTTAAGCTCCCCTGAAAGAAGGCAGGGTTTACATGTTTTCTCTGTGGGACTACTTTGACTTTCTCTTAAGAAACAGGTTTTTTAACACATTGTCTGATCCCTGCCAGGAGGCATTGCACCATGTAGTCCATCCCTATTCTTTATTCCTCCAGATAAAGGAGGAATTCCAATGTTGTAATTCCAATATGGGTCCTGGGAGAGATCAGCAATAGCTGCCACTTCATGGGTGGCAGGCTGGTCAGCTGCCCTGCTATCTATGTATCCCTGACTGGCTAGCCAGATTCTCCATTGTTCCTGTGGAGTACAGCAATAAAAAGGACAACTTGTATACCTTTCCAAGTTAAGTCAAAGGCCAAAGTTAGAGCCTGGCATGCATTGGTAAATGCACTGGGTTCTTCTGAGAACTATCTGCAGTTTTGCTTTTACTGGATTAGATCATTCATTGAGAATGGAACATGTATTCTAATGATCCCTTCTCCATTTGGATTTCCCATAAAGGGAGCAGATTCTCTGGCCCTGGATGGTATGAAATCTCACTGTGAGTTATTCCAGCTAGGCTAGTCTGTAATGCACAAGGCGAAGGAGCATAAAGAGGAGCATAAACAGGAAGTGAAATGGGATTACATTCCACAGAAGACTCTGGTAGCAGAGTGGGGGTGCTGGGGACTCAGAAGGAAGTGCGAGTCCCTGACAGCCCCTATCTGGAGCCATCTTTGTGTCGTGGGGCCTGGGTTCCCTTCCCTTAATAAAAGGATCTTCTAATGCACTGTGTGGCTTCCTTGCTTACTGGGTTTCAGCCAACAGGTGCCACATAGAGCTGGGTTTTCTTATAAGGCCACAAAGGCCTCCACATAAGGTACTTCAGGGCACTTTCCCTGATTTGTACAGAAAAGATCTAGCTGTAGGATGATAATAAAGTTCACATTTCCATTTTCTGGCAATTTTTCATTGTTAGCTGACTTTTTCCCAGGCTAAACAGTGTTACAAAAGAAGATAAGGGTTTTTTTTCTTTTTTAGCTCATCTCACCCAAATTATTCCAGCTTTTAAAATATACATCGCATGAGTGTTTCATTGAGAGTATTGGAGATGGCTCCCATGGTGCCAAGAGAATCCTGCAATGACAGACACATATACAGAAGACCAGGAGGTCATGGCTGTGCCTATTAGCCAAGCTGGACCACGATGCAGTACAGGGCATCTGCTTGAATTCCCATAAACTGAGACCCTAGGAGGTCACGGGTGTTTGCCATGCACCATCCTAGGTCTCACCAGAACTGGATATCTACAGCCTTGACCAAGGTGGCAATCACTGCCAGTTGGGGGGCCCAGATGTCTCACTGACAAGACTTTCCCTACTTCACTGGTTTGCCATTTGTTATGCCCAATTATAATAACTGGAATGCCTGGATGCAATCCCTGGGAGCAGGCATCTGCTTGACTGCACATCTTTTTTTCAGCATAGAAAGTTTATTAAAGGACAATCTGAAGTTGTATGAAAATGAACAAAGTCTGGAGGGATAGGGATTCTTAATGTGGCCCTCAAAACTCTGTTTTGTAAACAGAAAATCAGATTAGAAAATAAATCACAATAGCCACTAAGTGGCAGTCAAATATTGCCAGAGTGACAACAAACGCGCTGAGTCTGAAATGTGGCCAGAAAGACGTGAAACTAAGCAGCAAAATAGCCTGAATATTGAATATTGAGAGAAACCCACATGGCTATATAATTATGAATAGTATAGAAGTAGCAACAAAAAGGGCAGCCGAGAGAGACAGAGACAGGAGGACTGCTTGAGACCAGAAGTTCAAGACCAGCCTGGGCAAAATAGAAAGACCCCATCTATATAAAAATTTTAAAAATATAATAAAATAAAATAAAGGAAAATGGACAAAATGGGAAACAGTTATTTTGGCAGAGGAAAGAGCAACTACAAAGGCCCAGCAGTAGACATATGCCTGTCATGTCTGAGGAATGACATAGAAGCTGGATTGCCTTCAGCACAGGGATTGATGGGAGAGGGACAGGTGGGTGGCAATAAGTGAGGTTGGGAATACGAAGCAGGGCCCTCACCATGCAAAGCTCTTCCAACTGCCCCTTCTGTGATTGCATCGTTAGTCCTTCTTGGTTGAAAAGTCTAAGAATATGGTTTGGGTTTTTGTTTTTTGCCCTCCATCCACAATATCCACCCTGTCCATTGTGGAGGTGGGGCTGGCCAAGGCAGAAGCCCATGATTCCTCCAGTTCCTCCAGCAGCTACAGCCTGGGATTGCTCTTGCTGCCAACCTGCTAGCTGATGCACAGGGGATGCATATGGAAATCAAGGAGGACGGTATAACTAAAAAACACACATACACAGATCCCTGGAACTCATTGCTGGAATACTAGCTCCTGCCATATTAATAAGCCCGGATAGAACATTTGACAAGACGTTATCCTGTGTTCGTTGGCCATTTTCCATCCTCGCTTCATGGACATGGTGATTGACGGTAGCGTCTAGAAACCAAATAAAGAGGTCGAGCTGTGAGTTAAGTGCATTATGCCAAGCACACATGTATATACCCCTCTGATGCTCAGTTTCTAGGAATTTATCACATAAAGCAGGAGGATATACCAGGCAGCGATCTGAGACCCAACAAATTCAGCTCACGAAAGACAATACAATAAAACCACATTCTTCCATTTATGATACTGCATTCATATGGAAACCAAGTAGGATAGTACAACTAGTAAACAAACATACGCTGATCCCTGGTACTCGTGGGTAGAATACCACCTCCTGCCAAATTAACAAGCCCTGATGTAACAGTTGACAAGACATTATCAGGTACTGGTTAGCCATTATTTATATTCTCTTCATGGACATTGTGAGTGACTGCAGTATCTGGAAAGAAAATGAAGTGGTTGAGCTATGAGGTAAGCGCATTATGTCAACCACACAGGCTTACCCCTCTGATGCTCAGTATCTAGGAAATTATCTCATAAAGAAGGAGGATATAACAAGTGTCAATCTGAGAACCCTAAAATTGAGGCCAGAAAAGGTAATACAAAAAAACTGCCTTCTTCTCTCATGACCCTATGCATGCATATGGAAACCAAGTAGGACAGTACAACAAGTGAATGAACTTACATTGATCCCTGGTACTCATGGATGAAACACCAGCTGCTGCCATATTAGTAAGTGCTGGTGGAACAGTTGCGATGACATTATCGGGCGCTGGTTGGCCATTTTTTGTCTTCTCTTCATGGACATTGTGAGTGACAGTAGCATCTGGAAACAAAATGAAGAGGTTAAGTTTTGAGTTAAGTACATTATGTGAAGCCCACAGGTATATCCCTTTTATGCTCAGTTTCTAGAAGACTATTTCATAAATCTGGAGAGGATATGCCAGGTGGTGATCTGAGAACACTAAAATTGAGCTCATGAAAGATAACATGTGTCTCCCATGCATGACATGAGGCGTGCATATGAAAATCAAGTAGGACAGTTCAAATTATAAGCAAACATACACTGATCCCTGGTACTCATGGCTGGAATACCAGCTGTTGCCAAATAACTAAGCCGTAGTGGAAGAGTTGACATGACATTATTAGGTTGTGGTTGGTTATTTTCCATCCTCTCTTCACAGACATTGTGAGTGACAGTAGCATCTGGAAACCAAATGAAAAGGTTGAGCTGTGAGGTAAGTATATTATGTCAACCTTACAGGTATATCCCTCTGATGCTCAGGGTCTAGGAAATTATCCCATAAAATAGGAGGATACACCAGTTGATGATCTGAGACACCTCGAATTGAGCTCACAAAAAAGAATACCACAAAACCACCTCCTTCCCTTTATAACACTATGCATTCATATGGAAATCAACTAGGACAGAACAACTAGTAAACAAAATACACTGATCCCTGGTACCAACTGCTGCCAAGTAAGTAACCACCGGTTGAACAAGTGACAATACGTTATTAGGTTGCAGTTTGTCATTTTAAGTCTTCTCTTCACAGACATTGTAAGTGACAGTAGAACCTGGAAACCAAATGAAGAGGTTGAGCTGTGAGGAAGTGCATTATGTCAGCCCCACAGGTATATCCCTCTGATGCTCAGCTTCTATTATATTATTGCAAAAAGCAGGAGGACATGACAGGAGGTGATCTCAGATGCATCAAATTGAGCTCAAGAAAGATTATACAACAAAACTTCCTTTCCCCTTCATGACAATATGCAGGCATATGGAAACCAAGCAGGACAATTCGACTTATAAGTGAACATACACAGATCATTGGTGCTCATGGCTGGAATACCAGCTCCTGTCATATTAAGACCTGTTGGAGCAGTTGAAAAGACGTTATCAGTTTGGGGTTGGCCATTTTCCATCTTCTCTTCAGGGACATTGTAAGTGATGGTAGCATCTGGAAACCAAATGAAGAGGCTGAGCTGTGAGGTAAGTGTATTATGGTAACCCCACAGGTATATCTCTCTGATGCTCAGTTTCTAGGAAACTATGTCATAAAGCAGGAGCATATAGCAGGTTGCCATCTGAGATCCCTGAAACTGACACCAGGAAATATACAACAAAACCACCTCCCACCCTTTTTGACACTATGCATGCATATGGAAACCAAGTAGGATGGTAATACTAATAAGCAAACTTACACGGATCCCTGGTACTCATGGATGAAATATCAGTGGCTGCCATATTAATAAGCCCTGGTGGAAGGGTCAACAACACGTTATCAGGTGCTGGTTGGCCATTTTCCATCTTCTGTTCATAGACATTGTGAGTGACTGTAGCATCTGGAAACCAAAGGAAGAGGTTGAGCTGCGAGGTAAGTGCACTATGCCAACTCAAAAGTATATCCCTCTGATGCTCAGTTTCTATGAAATTGTTTCATAAAGCAGGAGGATATATCACGTGGTGATCTGAGATGCCTTAGATTTAGGCCAGAAATGATAATACAACAAAACCACCTTACTCCCTTCATGGCACTAGGCATGCATATGAAAACCAAGTAGGACAGTACAACTTATAAGCAAACATACAAAGATCCCTGGTACTCATGGCTGGAATATCAGCCGCTGCCATATTAATAAGTGCTGTCAGACCAGTTGACAAGTAGTGATCAGGTTGGGGTTGGCCATTTTCCATTCTCTCTTTGTGGACATTGTGAGTGACGGTAGCATCTGGAAACCAAATAAAGAATTTGAGCTGTGAGGTAAGTGCATTATGTCAATGCCATAGGTATGTCCTTCCGATGTTCAGTTTCTAGGAAATCATCCCATAAAGCAGGAGGATATATCAAGTGGTGGTCTGAGATCCCTCAAATTTAGGCCAGAAAAGATAATACAATAAAACCACCTTCTTCCCTGCATTACACTGCATGCGTATGGAAACCATGTAGGACAGTACAGCTAGTGAACAAACATACACTGATAAATGGTACTCATGGATGGAATATCAGCTGCTGCCATATGATGAACCCGTGGTGGAATAGTTGACAAGACATTATCAGTTTGGGATTGGCTGTTTTCCATCTTCTCTTGACCAACATTGTGAATGATGGTAGCATCTGGAAACCAAAGAAGGAGGTTGAGCTGTGAGGTAAGTGCGTTATGTCAACCCCACTTGTATATCCCACTGATGCTCAGTTTCTAGGAAACTATCCCATAAAGCAGGAGAATACATCAAATAATTATCTACATCCCCTCAAATTGAGGCCAGGAAAGACAATTCAACAAAACCACCTTTTTCCCCTCATGACACTACGCATGCATATGGAAACCAAGGAGGACAGTACAACTAATAAATAAACATACACTGATGCCTGGTACTCATCGCTGGAATACCAGCTCCTGCCATATGAATCAGCCCTGATAGAACATGTGACAAGATGTTATCCGGTTGTGTTTGGCCATTCTCCATGTGCTCTTCATGGACATTTTAATTCATGGTAGCATCTGGAAACCAAATGAAGAAGTTGAGCTGTGAGGTAAGTGCATTATGTCAACCCCACAGGTATATCCCTCTGATGCTCAGTTTCTAGAAAATCATATAAGAAAGCAGGGGAGGATATGCCAGGTGGCTATTGATACCCCTCAAATTGAGGCTAGGAAAAAATATACAACAAACCATCTTCTACCATTCATGAAAATATGCCTGCTTATGGAAATTAAGTAAGACAGTACAACTAATAAGCAGACATACACAGATCCCTGGTACTCGTGGATGAAATTCCAGCTGCTGCCATATCACCAAGCTGTGGTGGAGCAGTTGACAAGATGTTATCAGTTTGGGGTTGGCCATTTTCCATCCTCTGTTCAAAGGAAGAGGTTGAGCTGTGAGGTAAGTGCATTATGACAACACCACCGGTATATCCCACTGATACTCAGTTTCTAGGAAATTATCCCATAAAACTGAAGAATATGCCAGGTGGCCATCTGAGCCCCCTCAAATTGAACTCACAATAGATAATACAACAAAAACACCTTTTCCCCTTCATTACGGTATGCATGCATATGGAAACCAAGTAAGACAGTACAACTAATAAACAAACATACACAGATCCCTGGTACTAATGGATGACATACCAGCTTCTGGCCGATTAAATAGTCCTGGTGGAACAGTTGACAAGATGTTGTCAGGTTGTGTTTGGCCATTTTCCATCTCCTCTTAATGGACATTGTGAGTAACACTAGCATCTGGAAACCAAGTGAAGAGGTTGAGCTGCAAGATAGGTGTATTCCCCCCACCCCCGCAGAGGGACAGCTATGTATGAATCAGTTTCTAGGGAATTATTTATATCATGAAATAGAAGGATATACCATGTGGAAATCCCAGATCTTGCAATCAGAGATCAGGTGAGATAATACAATAAAACTACCTTTTTACCTCTTGGCATAATGAATACATGCAGTAAACAAGTACAACAGCAGAATAAACATTCACAGGTTTCTTGTACTCATGATTTTGTATCATCTTGCTGCCCTTTACAATTCTCACTTGATATTATTTTTATAGTTCATCTATAAATGCCATGCTGTACACAGCAGGAAGCCAGACTAAGTGAGCCCCCCTTAACCTGCTTCCTATCTATCTCAAATATTCTGAGAAAATAGAGGTGGCTATTAGAATCGAACACTCTATCTCCACTCTATCATCAAACATCCCTATTTTTATACGATTCTACAGATCCTTCCCTTTTGTCTAGAAAAAAAGTGACTTTATTTTCACTCCATGTCTGACACCTCTTTCATTTATTCATCATCTGTGGCAGGCTGCATGCCAGAAGCTGGGGATCAGCAGTAAATAGCCTACAGAGCAGTATTCCCTGCCCTTGTGGAGCCCAGCCAGTATCATTCATCTTTGCCCTCATCATTAGCCCACAAATTTTCTGAGTGCCAACTATGCCCAGGCATGGTACAGACACTTGGAATGTCTCATCTCTTTTACTACTGCTGAGGAACGTGTGCAGTAGAAATTGCCCACCCCACCTTAATGGTGAGGAAGCGCAGGCCAAAGAAGATGAGATGATGACCTGTGTCCCACTGTCAGTAAATGGTAAAGCCAAATCTTGATGGTTGAGGACAAAGAGACAGGGCCACCAGAGCCAGCCAATGCTTTTAGGAGCCTTGGTGAGGGGGGATGACACTAACCTGTGTTCTAATCTCCCTGTCCCTGCTGCCATACCAAACACAATCTGATGATTCTCAAAAAAGCTTTTGCTTTAAAGTAGGTCTCCTCTGAAAGTGGAAAAGCATGGTTGCCACATTGCCACAGATGTGTAGCAGGTCCACAAATATACTTGATGTTCTGCTTAAAGGTGGGATATCCAATGTATGTAATACATTAATCTCAGAACCAGAATGAAGAAGTTTCTGAACAAGTTACAGAACATAAAATTATATATACAGAGATCTTTGTATCTGAGAAAGTTCCAATTGCTCTGCAAGACCTGTGAGGGAGAATAGTAAACATGATGCCCTACGAAATGTAAAAAGGGGTATATAGATATTTGCGTTTTCACAATGTCTTCTATGTAGCCAGCAGTGGGCTGTACTAACCTGTGTTTGAACCCAAAGAGGCAGCGCCTACATCAGAAGTCAGCATAGCCACTGTGGGTTTTTTCTGAACTGGGAAGGAAAGATTTAGGATGGATCGGTGCCCAGGGGACACCAGAATCTGTCATCTACAATGCCAGAGTTTGCTAGCAGGTCCTAGGGACTCAACATTGTGTTTCCTAAGTGGACAGCTGAGAGCCCAACAAGCAGGCTTACTGGAAGAGTCCAATCCAGGTGGTTCCCCCTGGCCAATCTCTTTAAGAAAGAGGGAAGAAAAAGAGATACAAAGAGCAGATTTGGGTCTCTTATGGAATAATATTTGCAAGGTTATGTAAATTCCAGAATTTAGAAAAATACATGAAAGTTTTGGTAGACTCCAGATTTTACAAGTTCCAGAAGTGCTGGTCAAGGAAACTGAGCAGAAGTGCAGTCCCACAAAGCTGGGACAAGTCCAGGGAAAAGGGCTTTAGGGAATGCTGTGAACACAGGCTGAGGGCTCATCCCCTGTACATCAGCTAGCAGGTTGGCAGCAAGACCAATCCCAGGCTGCGGCTGCTGGAGGAACTGGAGAAATCATGGATTTCTGCCTTGGCCAGCCCCAACTCCACGATGGGCAGGGTGGATATTGTGGATGGAGGCCCAAAAAACAAAAACAAATACCCAAATCATAATCTCAGAACTTTCAGCCAAGAAGGACTGATGATGCAATCACAGAAGGGATAGTTGAAAGAGCTTTGCATGGTGAGGACCCTGTTTCATATTCCTAACCACGCTTGGTGCCACCTACCTGCCCCTGTCCCTTCCATCCCTGTGCTGAAGCCACTCCACCTCTTTGATGTTCCTCAAACATGACAGGCATGTGTCTCCATGTCTGTCAAACATGACAGACTCCAGCTCCATCCATGTTTCTGCAAAGGACATGATCTTATTCTTTTCTATGGGTGCATAGCATTCCATGATGTATATGTACCACATTTTCTTTATGTAGTCTATCACTGATGGGCATTTAGTTCATTCCATGTCTTTGCTATTGTGAATAGTCAACACGTATTTTTTTTCATTAACTTTTATTTTGAGTTCCATGTTTACAAGTGCAGGATGTGCAGGTTTGTTACATAGGTAAATGCATGTCATGTGATTTCCTGCATAGATCAACCCATCACCTACACATTAAGCCCAGCATCCATTAGCTATTCTTCTTAATGCTCTCCCTCTGCCCGCCCCGCAAAAGACCCCAGTGTACGTTGTTTGCCCCATGTGTCCATGTGTTCTCATTGTTCAGCTCCCAGTTACAAGTGAGAACATGCAGATGAACACCTTTTTTTCAGTTCTTTTGAGTACATTCATAGGACTGGAATTGCTCAGTCATATGACAGTCCAATGTTTACCATTTGGAAGAAATGTTTTCCACAATGGCTGTACCTTTTCACTTTCCGAACAGCAGTGTATGAAGGTTTCAATTTCTCCACATCTCCAACAATGCTTGTCGTTTTCCATTTTAAAAATTATGGCCATCCTAGTAGGTATGAATTGTGGTTTTTATTGTGATTTTGATTTGTGTATCTCTAATGATTAATGATGTTGAACATCTTTTCATGTACTTGTTGGTCAGTTCTATGTCTTCACTGGAGAAAGTTCTACTCAACTCCTCTGCCCATTATTCATCTTTTTGTTGTTGAGAGTTCTTTTTATATTATGGATACCAGACCCTTATCAGATGTATGTTTTGCAAGTATTTTCTCCCATGCTCTGGTTGTCTTTTCACACTCTTTTGTTTTGTTTTGTTTCGTTTTTAGACAGAGCCTCACTCTATTGCCCAGGCTGGAGTGCAGTGGCACAATCTTGGCTCACTGCAACCTCCATCTCCTGGGTTCAAGCGATTCTACTGTTTCAGTCACCCAAGTAGCTGGGATTACAGGTGTGTGCCACCACACCCGGCTAATTTTTGTGTTTTTAGTAGAGTCGAGGTTTCACCATGTTGGCCAGGCTGGTCTTGAACTCCTGACTTCAGGTGATCTGCTTGCCTCTACCTCCCAAAGTGTTGGGATTACAGGCGTGAGCCACCATGCCTGGCCATTTTCATGCTCTTGATACAGTTTTTTGATACACAGTTTTTAACTTTGATAAAATCAAATTGTCTATATTTTTTTTGCTTTTGCTTTGGTGTCATATCTAAGAAGTCACTGCCAAATCCAAGATCATGAACCTTTACTCCAAATTTCCCTTTTAAGAGTTTTATGGTTGTAGTTCTTTTATTTTGATGTTGATGCATTTTGAGTTAATTTTTGTATGTGTTGTAAGGTAAGGGTCCAACTTCTGTTATTAGTTTCTGGTTTGACTCCACTATGCTCTAAGAAGATACTTTGTATGACTTAGTCTTTTTAAACTTATTGTCATTTGTTTTATGGCCTAATATATGGTTGATCTTGGAGAACACTCCATGAGCACTTTAGAAGAATGTGTACTCTGCTATGGTTGGTGGAGTGTTCTATAGGCATCTGTTTTGACTTTTTCTTTAATCCATTAGTTATTTAAGAGTGTGTTGTTTTATTCCCACGTATTTACACATGTTACAATTTTCCTTCTGTTATTGATTTTTAGTTCCATTCCATTTTGGTTGGAGGATATACTTTGTGTGATTTCAGTCTTTTTAATTTTATGTGGACTTGTTCTGTAGCTTAACATACCTTCCATCATGGTGACTGTTCCATGTGCATTTGACAATAATGTGTAGTCTGGTGTTGTTGGGACAAGTGTTCTATTTATGTCTGTTAGACCTAATCAGTTTATAATGTTCAAATCTTCTATTTACTCATCCATCTTCTGACTAGTACTTCTATCTATTATTGAAGTCTCCAACTATTATTGTAGAACTGTATATTTTCCCTTCAATATGTCAATTTTTGCTTCACTTATTTTGGGGCTGTCTTGACTGGTGCATATATTTATAATTTTTACAACTTTTTGATGGGTTGGCCAATTTATCAATATATAAGGTCGTTTTTGGTCTCTTGTAACAATTTTTGGTTTCAAGTCTATTTTGTCTGATATTAGTAATAGATATCCCTCTCATTTTTGGTTACAATTTGCATGGAATATCTGTTTTCTTCCTTTCACTTTTAACCTATTTGTCAATTTGTCTTTAAGGTGAATCTCTTATAAACAACGTAGAGTTGGATCACTTTTGTAAATCATTCTGTCAATGTTTAACAAACAGCTTTACTGAGAGCTTTATTTTACACCATGCAATTCACCCATTTAAAGTGTATAATTAGATGGCTGTTATATTACATTATTAATTTTTTAAAATTATGGTAATATATGTATAACATAAAATTTGTTATTTTAACCAATTTGACATATACAGTTCAGTGGCTTTAAAAAATTATTATTATTTTTATGGGGGTAAAATTAAATTTATTATCAGTGGTAATTGTCAGTTTCAACCAGCAGCAGTTATTGCTCCCAAGCTTTGAAAATGGGGGCCCCCTTGGTTAATGCTGTCTTTAAGAGTCCTTCCTGTTTCTTAGCTGGGAGAGGAGGGTTGCACAACATAAAGGGTCAGGGGAGGAGCGAGCCAACAGGAAGAGGCACTTGGCCTTAACTCAGAGAATGGGAAAGATGGTCACTCTCTTTTCTTTTGGTGGCAGTAAGAGCTTTATCAAGGTACTTAGTGCCATCAGTTCCTGCACTGGGGAACCCAGGGCTCCAGGTCAGCAAGAGACAGGACCTAAAAGACATTAAATTCTGGGAAGACAGCTGAGGAGGTAGGCCAGTCCCACAAGGGAGAGGACACTGCCTGTATGGATTGGATGGGGGCATGCAAAATGACACCCCCATTTCCTAAGCCCTGTAATCTGTAAATGTGACCTTACTTGATAAAAGGGTCTTTGCAAATGTAATCAAATTAAGGATAGCAAAATGAGATTAATCTAGATTTCAGGTGGGCCCTACATCCAATGACAGTCCAATCTCTAACAAGATAAAAACAGAGGGAGATTTGAGACAGGCATAAGGAGAAGATGTGAAGATGGAGGCAGAGATTGGAGAGATGCGGCCACAAGTCATGGAAGGCCTAGAGCTGCCGGGAGCTGAGAGAAGCTGTGAGGTGCCTCCCGCTAGCACTTGTGAAGGGAACATGGCCCTGCCCAGACCTTGATTTTTTACTTCTGGCCTCTAGAACTGTGAGAGAATAAATTTCTGTTGTTTAAAGCCATTCAGTGTGTGTAAATTTGTTACTGCAGTCACAAGAAACTGATACACTGCCCTTCTTGGTGGTGGGTCCCAAGCTCTCAAGAGGTCACCCAAGGTCAAGGTTGGCTTCCTGATAAGATTCCTGAGCTGCTGTAGAAGAACCCATTGAGATAGGACTTCCGCGTGGTTACCTGAGCTCAGGCCACTCACCCTGGGAGGGCCGCATCAGAAGAGTGGTGACAGAAAGAAATGCAGTGGTGGGGCTGGCAGGGGCAGAGGGAAGGCAGGCAGCAGCCAGGGGTCCTGGGGCACCGGGGGCACCTGCAGGCTGAAGGGCGAGAGCCACCAGGGCAGTGGTGGCAGTGACTGCAGGGGCTATTATTATTTTTCAAAAAAGATGGGGTCTCACTGCATTGCCCAGGCTGTCTCAAACTCATGGCCTCAAGTGATCCTTCTGCCTTGGTCTCCCACAATACTGGGATTATAGATGTGAGCCACCACACCTGGCCTTTTTAAATTTACTTTTTTCAATTCAGTGGCTTTAATTACATCCACAATGTTATGCAATCATTACCACTACCTATTTCTAAACTTTATCATCAAACAGAGACTCTGTAACGATTCAGCATCAACTCCACGTTATCCCGTCCCCCCCCACCCCCAGCCCTAACTTAAAACCTAAAAGTAACCTATATGGTTATCTTGACTGGTACTTTATGTTTCTTCCTAGGCTTCTAAGTACTGTCTTGTGTCCTTTCATTTCACCCTGAAGAACTCTTTACCATTTCTTGTAGGAAAACGCTACTAGTGGCAAACTCCTTCAAGTTTTGTTTATCTGAGAATGTCTTAATTTCTCCTTCATTTGTGAAGGTTAGTTTGGCCAGATATAGAATTCTTGGTTGACAGTTTTTTTTCTCTCCTGGTAACACTTTAAATATGTAATTACATGGCTTTCTGGCTTTCATTGCTTCTAATGAGAAATTGGTTGTTAATCTTAGTAAGGATCTTTTCTAACTGACAGGTAATTTCTCTCTCAGTGCTTTCAAGATTCTCTTTGTCTTTGAACAGTTTGACATAATGCTTTTCAGTGTGGATCTGTTTGAGTTTATCTCCCTTAGAATTCCTTGAGCTTGTTGCATGTGTAGATTTATGTCTGTTATTAAATTTGGGAGTTTGGGGCCAACGTTTCTTTAAATATTCTTTATGCTGCTTTCCCTCCTGTCCTTCTGGGTATCTTATTGTATATATGTTGTTATGCTTGATGATATCCCATAAGTCTCTTATGTTCATTCTTCTTAATTCTCCTTCCTTTCTACTCCTCAGACTGGATAATTTCAATCAACTTATCTTCAAGTTCACTGATTGTTTCTTTTGCCTGATCAAAGCTGCTATTGGCCCCTCCTCCTGCCTTCCTCCCTTCTCCTCTTCTCTCTCTCTCCTCCCCTCTTCCTTCCTCTCCCTCCTTCCCTTTTCCCTCAGCCATCCATCCTCCCTCCTTCCCCCACTCCTGAAGAGCATGCCACTTGGGGGATGGGCTAGTTACTTGCTCCAATGGCAGGTGAGCACGGTGTCACCCCAGCCCTGAGTGCTGGGAGCCACCTGGCCTGCATCCAGCCTCCCTGATTGTCCCTTTTCTAGCCCCATGCCTGCACCTGTGTGCCCTAACACATTGCACACCGAATAGCCATGGGCCCTGAGTAGCCACCACCCCGATCATGCACTGGACTTGCCTGCAGCAGCACAATGAATGATTTTAGAATCAAGAATATGGACCACATAGCCCCTGTGGCTAACAGTTACGGAGGGACACTCAGGCACCAGCCAGCCTTTGACACTTTTTATGGGTCTGTGTTTGCTGTTTTTCACTCTCTAAATAAAGAACAAACATGTAACAAACCTGCACGTTGTGCACATGTACCCTAAAACTTAAAATATAATAATAATAAAAAAAGACCAAATACTGTAAAAAGTGCCAACAGGCTTGGATTCAATTTCTCATGACTTGCCAACTGTGCATTGCCCTTGTTAACTCTGTATAGCAAGGCTGTGATGACTCAAGCTTTAAAAGCTACCTTCAGTGGCTTCAAAAAGGAGAAACAGTGCTTTGGCATTCCAAAGAAACCCTGGCTGTGGAGTGAGCAGTAAGTATGCCAGGGGCTTCTCTGCTCTACCAACAAGTTCAGTCTGGTGAATGTGAATCTCCAGAGGCTTAGCATGAGTGGCCAGGTATTATATAACCTTGGCAAGGATTACTTTCTGGAGCTGGTACTTGACTTTGTGGATGACATTTTCTGGGAACATCTGGACCAGATGACCGAAGAAAGCCAAGAAAAGACAAAAGATCAATATAAAGAAAATTCACGCCTGAACTCAATTCCTCATTGGTTTAACAACAATACATCAGGTTTTGGCATAAAGCATGTACCCTATCGTATGCAAACACACAATTACCCCAAAGGCAGCCTCCTGGACAGCATGTGTCCAGCTTCTGCACCCAGCGTGCTCAGCTCTGAACAGGAGTTTCAGATGTTCTCCAAGTCTCAGCTCAGCTCTGTCAGCCTCAAATATGCTCCATCAGTCAGGACTTTCTAGGCAAGTTGAATTTGCTCACCAACAATTCTGGGAAGCCTAAAGACCACAAATCCCCTGAGAATGGTGCAGACATTTAAAGCTGTCTGCTTTTTTAACATTTAAATCACGAAGCAGACAGCTTTGAGAGCTCAGGCACCTGGAACAGCCAGTCATCCTTACTGGATGTGCAGCAGGTTCCTTTCTTCGAGAGCTTCAAAGAAAACTGCAGTCAGTCTCCCTGCCTCAAAAAGTTGACCATGCCTTTCAAGGATTACATCCAAGAGAGGAGCAACCCGGTGGAGCAAGGCAAACCAGTTATACCTGTGGCTATGCTGTCCGGCTTCACAGAAAGTGGACCTATTCACCCACAGCAGTCTCTCCTGGAATTTTAGACAGTCTTGCCAGTCATTTCATCAGCTGGAATAGGGACAGGTGGGAGTTTAAACTTGCCAACGCTGACAATGTTGCCTGCCAGTGGGGAATCAGGAAAAATAAGCCCAAGATGAACTACAAGAAGCTGAGCCTGGGTTTACCTACTGTTATGACAAGAACATCATCCATAAGATGTCGGGAAAGTGCTATATGTGCTGCTTTTTGTGTGATGTCCAGAACTTGCTGGGGTTCATGCCTGAGGAACTGTACACCATTCTGGGCTTCCAGCCAAACACAGAGGGCTGAGGTCTTTGGGACCACCATGAATCAGCCCCAGGCCCGTGGACTGATTGGGAAGCCCATCCTGACCAACTACTCCAAGGACCCAGGAAAGACACGATTGAATATGTCCAGGAACGTCTCCAAGAAGCAGTGGACTTATTGCATCCAAAACCACACCTCTTGACCAGGCTTTCTCTCTTGTGGCAGAGAAGGCACAGCTACTACTACTCACAGTGCTTTTAAATTAAAATGGTTGAGAAACAGGCACTGGGAAGCCATCCTGACTCCTAGCAGGCTATGGGAAGGGATGGTGCTGGCTGTTTGAGAGTCTCAAAGGAGCAAGCATATCATGAATGCACATAAACTATTTTTCCATTTTCTTTTGTGTTTTGCAACCAGGAATAGAAAATGCAAAAACTCCCTCTTTGTTTGAGAGGGGTAGGAAGGTGGGAAGTAAGCAGCCATGCCATTTCAGAAGTCAGCTTGTATTATTATTATTATTATTATTATTATTATTATTATTATTTGAGACAGGGTCTTGCTCTGTTGCTCAGGCTGGAGTTCAGTGGTGTGATCACAGTTCACTGTAGCCTCCACCTCCTGGGCTCAAGCAGTCCTCCCATCTCAGCCTCCTGAGTAGCCGGGACCACAATTGTGTGCAACCACGTCCAGCTAATTAAAAATACATGTATTTTGGAGAGATGGGGTCTCACCATGCTGCCCAAGCTGCTCTTGAACTCCTGGGCTCAAGTGGTCCTCCCACCTTGGCCTCCCAAAGTGCTGGGATTACAGATGTGGGCCACTGCACCTGGCCTCAAATTTCTTTTTTACTCAGCCATTCCAAGGGTGAGTTGAAATACCACAAAGCTCCCCTACCATGTTTCAGTGACTTCTCTCCTAATTCAGGATTGGCTTGGTTGCTATAAACCTTTTACTATATTCTAGAGTTCCAATAAAACTTGATTCTGACAGTTTTTTTCCCCAGTGTTTTCCACGTTTCTTGAAAGTGACTAGTCCCTGGGTACTCTACTCTGCCATTTTCACTAACGTCACTCAATTCTGTGAGTGATGTTTTGAAGTTTAAATCCTTATGTTAACATCTTAACTTGTTTAACAGCATACGCTCTTTTTCTGAAAGGAATAACACATCACAAGAAACATATAACTAGAAATTTATCCAGCATTAATGAACTTGTGAAAATCAATAAAATGATTTATTTTATATATGCAAAATCAAAATCTCTTTGTACACTTTAATTTTTGCAAATTCATACAAACATAACAATACTGCTCCATATAAACTTTTGTATAAACATTAAAGGAAATATACACATTTTTTGTTCTTGTGCTTCCAAAGCACAGAATGTATAAGTCCATCTGAAGACTTTCTATCATCACATGCAAGAACAAATGTCAGAGGTTGGGGGCAGCCTCAAGTGCACTTTGTAATGTCTCCAGACAAAAGAGAAGAGAGTTGGAGGTAGATTGTTTGGTGACTCTCCCTGCCCCTTCCCACAGAGAAATAAGTTACCCAAATAGCAGCTTCTTACTTCTTTGATTCAAACTATCCTGAATATTGCATGGTTTAAAAGGCACAACTAGGAATTGTTGAAAACTTTGTTCAGCACACATAAGATTGCCATTTCTTTTCTGCACACCTATTCTTTCTGAAGGACACAGTAAGAGCACCAAGTTGTGCTCCACTTGCAGGTGGCCCCTGGCCACTCTGAGAATGCCTGGAATGGCAAAGTTCAAATGAGTGACCTCTCATTACCCGTGGTAGGGGCAGCGGTGTTTACTGAATTTAGCCTGCTGAATTAATAACATCAGCTTCCTCAATTGAGGAAAACAAAACAAAACAATTCATACTTTAAAAAATTATTAAGGCAAAAGCCCAGCTTTCACTGCCAGACAATCATAAAATTCAAAAGCCCCACTGCTTCTTCTTAGCATCTGGAAAGCAATTCCCTTGACTCAAACATTCCAGGAGGCTTCAACAATATCCTGTTCCATCCTACAGCACAGAAAACTTGTCATTTTTTTCTCATTGGTCTTTGCACTAACATGATGATCTGCTGTTGATGTGATTAATGTTGTTGAGAAGGTGGTGGGAATCTATTTTTTCTAGTACCTTCTCAAGGTACTGAATTAGGACTCGTCTTTTAAACCTGAAAATAAAGAGAAATTTTATGAACCAAAAGATACTTAAAGTACTCATGATGTTCAAGGCACTGTGTGGGATACAAATTGAAGCTTACAATCTACATAGGAATATAAAGATTGTCCTCATGGCAAGATATGTCTTAGAGCAAGTACCAATAGTGGCAATTGAGGGTCCAAGCCTACCTGAGGCTATGATAAAAGTAGAAGGATGAATGAGTTGAGTTCAGATAACATAAATCCAAATACTTCTGGAGATAGCCTTAACTATGAGTGAGGGCCAGGGTTTGAGAAAAAAGCAAGGCAGAGCCTATTCCTCTCTTTGTCCTGCACTGGGCCCTACTGCTCTAAAAACAAAAACAAAAAATTGAAGAGTTCCTGTTTATACCTACCTTGCGGCTTCTTTGATGGTAAATTCAACAAACTGTTTCTTCATCGCCAGAGGTCCTTGCACTTCTTCAAGCAAAATGAAAATTCTTTCATATTCTGAAGATATTTAAAAAACTTCATTATTTTTATAAAGATGAATGGGAAATAAAATTTAATTGTTGTACAACCTTAGTAACTGTTCTTCATGAGTGGAAAGTTAGATGCAGTTTGTATTTTAAACATTCAGATCAAAATATCTGCATGCATCTACTAGGACAACCCTTGTTAACACTAACCAAATGTAGCAGGCTGAATAGCAGCTGCTTAAAATTGTCCACATATTAATCCCTGGAGCCTGTGAATACATTACCTTATATGGCAAAAAAGACTTTACTTTGCAGGTGTAATTAAGTTAAGGATCTTGAGATGGGGAGATTATCCAAGTTTATGCATGTGGGCCCAATGTAAGCACAAGTGTTCTTATAAGATGAAACAGTAGAGTTAAGGTCAGAGAGAAAACATGTAAAGACAGGAGCAGAGGTCAGAGAGGAGAAAAAGTGCTAAGGGTGTTTTCATGAAGATGGAGGAAGGGGCCATGGGCCAAGGAATACAGATGGCCCTTAAAAGCTCGAAAAGGCAAAGAAAGAAATTCTCTCTAGAGCTAGCAGAAGGAATGCTGGTCTGCCAACACTATTTTGGCCCAGCAAAAATAATTTCAAAATTCTGACTTCCAGAACTGTAAGATAATAATTTGTATTGTTTTAAGCTAGGAATCTTTTGATAACTTGTTACGGCAGCAAAAGGAAACATTACAAGAAATAAGGGGAAAAAACAGGAAAATATAGACTGTACCTTTTTAGTTAAAGCAAGAGGAACTGCCTTAAACTATGTGAAAGCCCAATATTGCCCCCAGTGTACCTCAAGGGGTAGCTTGAATCTGTAGTGAATCATAGAATGACAGAGACCTCCTGGTGCATTATTGATAGATGTTCTTTCACTACTTACTTCGTCCAAACTTTCGAACTTCCTTCATTAATTGATGTTTTATATCAGCATTGATTCCTTGTGCCATAGCAGGAGTGATTTGTAATGTATTTGGCATAATTCCCAAAGTAGATGCTACTGGGTCTTTTTGGTCATCTACGGAGAGATTGCAGTTTTTGGCTCCTCCTACAAATGCGTTACTACCAGGTTTTTGAATCAGCCCATCTTTGCCGAGACTTGTGAAGTCGTCAGACAGAGAATCCAATTGGTTGGGTGGCATAAGATCTCCTGTCATATTTATAAGCTCTGATGGAGCAGATTTTGACAGGAAGCCATCAGGTGTGATCTGACCATTTTCCATCTTCTCCTCATGGCCATCGTGAATGACAGTAGCATCTGGAAACCAAATGAAGAAGTTGAGCTGTGAGGTAAGTGTATTATGTCAACCCCACAGGTATATCCCTCTGATGCTCAATTTCTAGGAAATAATCTCATAAAGCAGGATGATATACCAGGTGGCGATCTGAGACCCCTCAAATTGAGGCCAGGACACATAATACAATAAAACCACCTCTTATTTTCTGGTCCTATGAATACATATGGAAACCAAGTAAGACAGTACAACTCTAAACACACAATCACAGATCCCTGGTACTCATGCGTTAGTGTCAGCTTGTTATGCTTTACAAGTTGAAAACAGCAAGTCTCACTTCATTTCATGATTTCTCAAATTCACATACAACCTGCCATGCTTTACTGAGCTGGAAGCCAGATAACTTGGATACACCACAACCTGCCTCCTCTTTACATCAAATACATTCTGAGAAAATAGAGGCGGCCATTAGTGCTGAAAGTTCTATACGCACTCCATCACCAAAAATCCCTTTTAGTGTATTATCTTCCTAATCCTTCTTTTCTGTGTCAGAAAAGTACTTTCTTTTCACTCCAGATCTGACACCTCTTTCATTTATTCATCGTCTGTGGCAGGCAGTGTGTCGGGAGCTGGAGATCAGCAGTAAACAGCCCAGAGAGCAACGTTCCCTGCCCTTGTGGAGCTCACATCCTCATGGGGCAGTCAGACAGTACATGCACAATGAGCAAATGAAACAAGCAGCATTGGGCTGGTGTTGGGGAAGCCATCTACAGGCCTGTGGGAGACAGCAGCAGAGGGAGCCCCAGCGGCTCCCGTGTTAGGGGAAGGTGACAGAGGCCAGGCCGTGCAGTCTTGCAGACTAAAGCTGGTTCAGGGTCCCTTCTGAGTGCTCAAGAGAGTTGAGGATGGGTTTTCAGGAGCGACATGGCATGATGTGATATACATGCAGACATAATTATCTGGCCATAGGGTTAGAGAGTATGTGATAGATGGGGGCTAGATTAGAAACATGAAGCTAGGATAAGAAGGTATTATAGTAGCGTGGTGAGAGGCCACAGCAGTGTGCACTGGAGGGATAGAGAGAAATAGTGGGATTTAGGGATTATGTTGAACATCAAGTTTCCTGAACTTGTGAAAGGTATCAAAGCGAGGGAAAAATAAGAGAAAAATCATGATGACTCTACAGTTTGTCACCTGAACCGCTGGGCAAATAGTGCTCAAGTGTGTCAGGAGCCAGGGCACAACTGCCCTCCAGAGCACTCTTCCCGACTCTGGCTCAATGATTTCAGGTTGACAGCTTGACTTTGATAAATATTAGCATTATTTACATGAAGGAAATCTGCAAACACTACAATCTAGAGCTTCTCTACCCTCCTCAACCCTGACAGATGTTAAAGCTTTATTGGAACATATCTGGATGGTGTCATTATCTGCAATGTGGAAAGCTATAAGTAGAGCTGTTTTGGAGAGGGGCAAGTTCAAGAGTTCAGTTGAAACTCATGAATCCTACTGAGTTTTATTTGTCTATTAGACACCTAAGTGGAGATGCATGTCCACAAGTAAGTCTGAGTCTGAAACTGAGGAGCAATTTATATTCTAGGGGTATAAATATCAGAGTTGTTGGAACATAAATCAAATTTAGAGCCCCAAGACTGCATGGGGTCACCTAGGAAGAGAGTGCAGTGAAGGACAGGAGAGGTACCAGGATTGAGCTTTGAGGCCCTATGATATTTAGAGGTGGAAAGAAAAGGCAAAACCAGAAAATGAGGATGAAAGGGAGTTGCTATTAGAGGGAAAAGAAAGCTATGAGCTTATGGTGTCTGAGAACCCAACGTACACATGGAGGAGGGAGTGAACAACTGTGTCAAATGCTGCGGAGAAGGAATGGCAATGTGCTGCACACACTAGTGACCTTGATGAGAATGTTTCAGTGGGGCTGAGGAGGCAGATACCAGACTGCACCAGATTAAAGCATGCATAGGTGGTGATAACACAAACAGCAAGTGCAGATCCAGTCTTGCTGAGTCCGCTTGCTCCTACTGCCAGGGAAACCTGCTTTATCCTCCTCACCCTTGCAGCCACTCCAAAAGGTTGCAGCAAACATGCTCACCTCTTTCCATTTCTCCATTAATTACTGTGGTATTTACTTGCTAAGCAATGTATTCATTACTGTTAATTACTATGTGTTAATTACTATATAATTATAATTTTTTTCACCTCATGTAGATTGAGATCCTTGAAACAGGGTCTCTGCTCCCTGTGGGGTTTATTGTACCTACCACATAGATGATTTAGTAATGGCTTACTTAATGAACACAAACTGAACACAAAGGAAGGAACACAAAAAGGAAAACAAAATTGTTTAGCGTCTTAGTCCTCTAGGAGCCATAAGGAAATCACAACCACTACTCTATACCTGTATGTACAAGGGTGGGTTTTATGAGGTTTGGATAAGATGGGAACCACGAGGCTGAGGGTGGTCCCTTTCCGCCCACATGGTTAGTTACAGTAGGTGGTGTTTGTGGTTTCCTCAACAGCAGGGACATACTCCGCCTTCTCTTAGATGACATAGGACTGTTGGGTTCCCCTGGACGTTTCACTTTGTTTTGTGGCCCTGCTACAAACTCATCTGCTTCATCAATCATCATTCCCTAAAAAACACATAAATGAATGTATTTCATTAAAGACCAAAATTCCACTATTATAAAACTGCAAGCACTCTTAATATGCGTACATAATCAATCTTGCATTATATCACTAATATGTCTTTTTTCTTTCATTTTTTTCAATCCCATGCCAGATTAACTAATATAAATCTTTTTTTTTTTTTTTTTTTTTTTTTGAGATGGAGTCTCGCTCTGTCGCCCAGGCTGGAGTGCAGTGGCGTGATCTCGGCTCACTGCAAGCTCCGCCTCCCGGGTTCACACCATTCTCCTGCCTCAGCCTCTCCGAGTAGCTGGGACTACAGGCGACCGCCACCACGCCCGGCTAATTTTTTGTATTTTTAGTAGAGACGGGGTTTCACCGTGGTCTTGATCTCCTGACCTCATGATCCGCCCGCCTTGGCCTCCCAAAGTGCTGGGATTACAAGCGTGAGCCACCGCGCCTGGCCAACTAATATAAATCTTAATCATGGGCCAAAGATTTACCTTACCCCACCCCAACTTTGTTCTTAGAAATATGCAACTCAATTTTAATCCAATTTAAATGGAACAAGGAGGAAACTAACATACAGGATGTTGTCCCAAGCAAAACATACTACAATAATGATTAATCAGAAAGCTTGCAAATAAGCAGCATTATTCAACCAAAATGAGAGAAGTACGAACTATTTTGCATCAACTCTTCATAAGGGAAATAATTTCTTTTTTTATGCTTCAAACTCATATCATTAAACAACATTGATTACCACTGTACAGTATGCTGCATGTAAATGTTGAAAGGCAGGCAGGTGGAAAATGTAACTCCCTCATCTGCAGCCTCACAGGGATTCAAATATGCCCACTTTGGTGCTGGGCAGGCAGTGAGGAGGCTTTTCACTCTTGAGGGGGTAGATAAAAGATGAGAGGCAGCAGTATAGAAATTTAGCCAAGAGCTGTTCTTGTCCAAGAATAATCCAAAAATATGTGCCCTCATTATTTGAATAAAATAATAATAAATGACTTTTCCAAAGGACTTTTTACTCATAAACAATACAGAAAGGGGAAAACATTTTCAGAGAATTAACTACATGCCTGTTCGTGTTGTAAACAACGTACATGTACTCACTTAATATTATGCAGAGTTCTATTAGTTAGTTAGGTGTAATTTTTTTTTTTTTTTTTTTTTTGAGATGGAGTCTCACTCTGTCACACAGGCTAGAGTGCAATGGTACGATCTTGGTTCACTGCAATCTCCGCCTCCCAGGTTCAAGTGATTCTCCTGCTTAAGACTTCCAGAGTAGCTGGGATTACAGGCACCCACCACCATGCCTGGCTAATTTTTGTATTTTTCGTAGAGACAGGGTTTTGCCATGTTGGCCAGGCTGGTCTCAAACTCCCAACCTCAAGTGATTTGCCTGCCTCAGCCTCCCAAAGTGCTGGGATTACAGGCGTGAGCCACCTCGTCCAGCATAGTTAGGTGTAATTATTATCCCCAGTGCTACAAAATGAGGAAACGAAGCATAGAAAGATAAATTGAAGATTTAGGTGAGGTGGAATACCTTTCAATCTAGTCTTGTCACAAAAGAGATTATTGTGTGGTCTAAGCCTTAATACCAATGGTCTCCTCCATGAGTGCAGCTATAATCCCATTTGTTTTCATGCTTCAATGGGCAAGTCAGTATACCACACACACACACACACACACAGACACATGCCCCACATTTAGATTTTTAGTAGGACCATTCAAGTAAAACAATATCACTTAGTACTTCATATTTCAAGGGACACATTCATCATTTTCTAGATCACGCACTACAGATATGAATCATGGAAACAGGAAATAAACTGTGATTTCGATATTAAAGAAATTAGTGTGTGGTGGAATGAATATAGACTCTGGAGTGAGAAAGACATGGATTCAAATCCTTGCTCTTATGTGCTATGTCACAGGTAAGGCGTTTGACCACTGCGGCCTTTGATTTCTCCCTTTTAAAGGACAAACAGTAACATTTGTCTTACAGAACAGTTGTGAGCATTAAGTGAGATCATTTAAAACACCAGCTCCTACTAGTACTCAATACATGGCAGCTCTGACTTTATTCAACCAACACACTCTTGCATCAGGAGGCTCCCACTAAGAGCCTTGGTGTCAAATTTTATTGTTTAAACAAGCAAATGGAGAACCTCTGATTTGTATTCATCTTGCCAAAAAGAAAATAATCGTATAGCAAGAATATCCCAATTTAGGCAAACATAGGCATAGGTATCCTACCTTCTTATCTTGTTTAAATGGATTGCCAAAAGTATGCAGTCTTTTGGGTTGGTCTGGATCAATCTCTCGTAGTGGAGAAGCCAATGTCTTCAGATATTCCTGATAGTTACCCATTTGTGCAACTGGAACACTATGAAGGGAATCTGCAAAATCACAGGAAAAGGAATTGATGCTTATAGCTGAAGCGTATGGTCCTTTCGAGAAGACATGATCATAGTTTGGTTTAGCAGTGTGTGTCTTGGCATCAAATAGTATTTAAAGTCTCGAATCTAGCATTCTAGGATCTAGAATCATCTCTCTTCATCCCAATCATAACTTAGTCTACCATTACTACTGCCTACAGGCTCACATCGCTAGGATCAGAACAACTCCCTTGCCTTCAAACCAGGTTTGAGAATGGGCTGACCCTACACCACCATCCCAACTCAAATCACCACATAACTTCTGCATTTCAAAGAGTCTAGGCTCTACGGCATTTGCTTATCATCCAGAGAATCTTGGTTAGTAGGTCTTAATCACTGAGAATTTGATCAAATCTGTAGGTTCTCTTCCTAGAAAAGCCCTCTTACACACAAAACTTTGTGTATAATTTCAGGGAATTGACCAGAATAAGATTTGCTCATTTTAGTAAACAGGTGAGCCTTTTTAAAATTAACAAAATGGAGTAAATGGAATTTGTAAATAGTCACAATTATCCTGGATACCATTAGGTTGATTACTTTCATTTAAATGAGGTATTCTCTACTGAATTTATCACAGTAGGCTGAGTGTTATAGTGTTTGGGTGTGCAGATTGGGAAATCTGACAGACCTAGGTTCTGCCACTTTCCAACTGGCTAAACTTGGGCAAACTACTAAAATGCTCACTCTCAGTTTCCATGTCCATGAAGTGGACATAAAAACAGTATCTATTTCCTGGGGCTGTTTGAAGCTTACGATAGCTAAAGCATGGCACGTGTAGTGTACGTGCTGATTAATGCACACTTGCCCTTAAACTTGAAAAAAAAATGTGCCTGGTAAACAGACAGGGATTCCGTGAAAATAGGCATTTTAAACATTAAAATACTATAAAATAGCCTACTCATTATGCAATAAACACCTCCTGTAAGTCATGCCTGGCATTTTCCAAAAAAAAAAAAAGTATTTCACAGTTATTTTACCTTCATCTTGTCCAACAATAAACTTGTGTGTTTTCAGCAGATTGGATCTCATTCTGGTCAGCTGGTCTAAAAGACCTCTACGGGGAATATCATAAGCATTTCTGTATGTCTGAGGTTTCAAATCCTATTTGAAATGAAAGAAATAATTTCAGTTACTCCTAAGGCTTTTAATATAGAAATGTCATACTTATCCCTCTTAAAATGTTATTGAAGAGTGTTATATCAATACAACTGACTATAGTAGAATTTTCCCAGTGGCAAAATTCCACTTGCTAGCCTTGTTCTGCGTTGTAACACACCTACAGGGTATTAAAGCCACTGGGACTATCCCTTTTCAAATACGTCATTTAAAACACCAAATCCCGAGATTGATACCTGTGGCCGCCTTGCAGGACCACTGCTCGTACTCTAGATGTATTCCTCTGGCAGCCATGGAGGGGAGGTGAGCTGCTGGGATCTCCCTTCAGGAAAGCAATGGCTGATCCTGCAAGGAGTGCAGTTAGCAGAGAGCCTCCCGCTGCTGTGGTGCCATAGGGATCCGCTGCAGCACTGAGCTGAGGCCATGCCCTTCCCAGGCTGCCCATGGCCAGTAACGGAGAATGGCAGGGTGTTAGGGCCTGGCCAGCTCTGCCCAGCGTGGCCCTCCTCTATGGGAAATCTTGGTGCTAGAGGTCCCCACTGTGCTGGCCAAGACTTTCTCCAAGCTACACCAGTGTCTGAGCTTCTTCACACCCAATTCTCCTTCATTCCTCCCTCCTCTCACAGGTGATGGGTCAGCTTTGTAGCTTGGAAGCTCTGCCTGCCTACTCCAGCTTCATCTCCTCTTTATCTTTCATGGGCGTTACCCACAAAACATATCTTGTCCATTTAATTCCGTATTGATATCTGCTGACAATTCCTAAACTGGTTCATTATTAACTACTAACTCCAAAATAGGATTGTCCCTTATTTCAAAACTAAAGGAATATGAAAGACATAAATGTATCAGACAAGTTCAAACAAATACAAACTATTTATGTCACAATTTACCTTGTTTAAGAGCCCAATTTGGAAGCCAGCAAATTCTTTGGTGTTCAATTCTGTCAGTCTAAGCGCAGTTTCCCCTGTGATTTCTTTCAATAGTTTTCTAAAATTTTTATTGTGAGTCAAGGACATGCCACCTCCAGAATGATTTTTCACTTTAATTCCAATTTCCTGGGGAGGTTTCTTCCCCACTGATGCTAGTATTCGTTCTGACTCTAGTTTGGTCTAAAATGAAAGTACATAGTATGTTATAAAAACATCTACATTACCACTGTCATTTTTACTACTTAAGAAAGATAATACTTTCAGAACCCCACAGAACAATTTTCAATTACAAATCACAGAAAAATGGATAATTAAACATTTTCCTGTGCTTCTTTGCACTACCACAGCAAACAGATAGGGGGCAGGAAAGACAAATAATATATTTTTTTCTTGTCTAGTGTCAAAATTATAATAAAATCATGGAGAGAATAAAAACCATGAATAAAAATTTCATTCATAGACATTTAAAAGCACATTTTGTTACTATAAAATCTAGTCTAAGTGAACAGGTTCATTTCAGACTCAGACATAAAGGTTTAAGACTCTGTATTTATACATGTAAACTAGTGCTAAAATTCAGATCACATCGACTGGCATTATATCTGAAAAAATTAAACTATTTATCTCTAATATTGGACTATCCAAAAAAGGTCTGAAAAAATTAAACTATTTATCTCTAATATTTGACTATCCAAAAAAGGTCTTAGAAGATAATGCTTAATTTAACAGATATTACCAAGTAAGTAATTTGTAAAAAGCCTCTTAATAGGCATTGTGATACCATATTGATTAATATTGCTTGAGTGTATTATAGCAATATATATTTGGCATATTTTGTGTTTTACATACATCTGAAATGGCTCAAGAAACACTGGCGACCCAGTTATTAAATTAGTAATTTGAGCTATTATAAATTAGCTATGATCTTCTCTTTTTCTCAGAAAGATGGAATTCCACCAATGTTCGGTAAACCTAAAATAATTTTGGATTTCTTGTGGTTTGGTGACAGATATTTATTAATTTTCCCTAATTATTGGAATTAAGTCTATGTTAATTATCGCTAAAAAATTCTTAAGTCATGAAATATGAGATAAGAGCAAATGAAGCATCTGTTTCCTTAAATGGTCTTGAAAGCTCATTCGTAAAATGATACATGCGCCCCAAAAGGTCCCAGAACTTGCATGAATTAAAATCTCTGTACACTATTCTTCCTTGTGGCCATACCTTGGTGACACAGCCTTAAAGGCTTAGGTAAACATCAAATTTAAAAAAAATCGATAGATCAATAGATAGATAAATAAATAAATAACCAAACCAAAACATTTACAACAACCACAAAAAATCTATTAGCAGAGAGGAAAGGAGGTTAGGGGGACACTTGGTAGATTAGAAATCTGGGGTTGCCTTTACTTTCTTTCGCACTTATAAGTACACTGTCCTGGTAGGAGCTGGTAAGCTCCAGACCATACTGAAGTTGTTGTCAGTTCCCAGCAAGGTCTGTCGGCATCCCAATTGTGGAGTCACTTTGTTTCTTTGGTGAAATCTGATGTTTTGCTCACTACTCTCCATTTCCTAAAGGCCAAACTTCCAAACACATCCACCTTGAAGCATTATCACCACTGCGAATGTTACTATTGTCCCCTACCTGGGAATACCCTTGTGCATAAGGTAAGTAAAACTGCTGCATTAATTTTTCATATAACATAACACATTCATATGATAGTAAAGTTCTAACTCAGTATTTCTCAAATATTTCCATCCTACAAGAATGGGCTAAGTAGAGGTGAGAAGTATGATAAGGAACGGTGAGTGGAGGATGAGGTACTAATAGAGAGGGGCAGGCAAGGGACAAGGTGAATAATGGCAAATGAGGAACAGGTGGAGGGTGAGAAGAGAGGAAACTGAGCTCCACTCTTCAGTTCCCCTTGGGGTCTATCACCCTCCAGTGTGAGGAACACTGGTCTCATCTCCCCACTCTCCAGGGAAAAGCATATAGCTCTTTATCCAAGGGCTAGCATGTGAGTATAAGTCCTTCACATGCCTGAAAACTAATCTCAGACAAGTCATTTAATCACACCATGCCTCAGCGTGCTGATCTAAACAGGAGGGGTGCTGTAGCCCAGAGTGATCTGAGGAGGAACTAGGTTGAAGATAGACAAAATGTGACCCATGAGAGAAGTCTATTAAACCTCTGCCCCATATCAACCAGCTTGTGGGTAGGACAAGCTGGCAGGCAAAAGGAGAAATGGCACAGCATCAAATGATACTGACAGACCCTTAACTGCAGCTTAATGGTGAAGCTAGAAGCCATAGAGAATCACATTATTACTAATCCATAAAGTGTAGAGATATATACACATTTAATTTGAAAAATTACAGTTACACTAAAGAATAAGGAAATGCACTTCTGAGGGCAAAGGATTTTTGTTTGTTTGTTTTTACCAATACTACCTGTTGGCTGAGTTTTTTAAGGTAAGAGATAACACTGTAACTAAGTCCACAATCTAAATTATCTGATATCAGATTTGGAGCTCCCATCATCCTTAGTGCTTTCTTTAATGGCTATAAGGAAACAAAATACACAACAGTAAGAATAGAATAAATCTTAAAATACTCAAAGTTCAGTTATAAGGGGCAAAGGGACATGATTCATTTCTTAGAAGTCAAGGTGCTGCACATAAAACCAAACATGGAACATTAAAAAGTGGCAATGAAAATAGCAGAGAAGGAGCAGAAAGTAAAAAAAAATCAGAAGAGAGTGGGATAAGAAGAGCAAGTAACAGCAAATTCAAACAAGTAAATTGCGTTCAATCTTATTTCCCAAATCATCAAATCATTTCACATTGCATTTTATTGTTTGCCCCATTACTGCCATGGTAAACAGTAACACACCCCAATTTCTCCTCCCAGTGACACCAACGGTACCATTTAAGATTCTGCCTTTTCACCTCTAGAAACTTGGCTTAAAGGTTACCACATCAACCTCTGAAATTATTTTGGTAATCTTGATTTAGATTA
This sequence comes from Nomascus leucogenys, assembly GCF_006542625.1. Lineage (NCBI taxonomy): Eukaryota > Metazoa > Chordata > Mammalia > Primates > Hylobatidae > Nomascus > Nomascus leucogenys. The sequence goes on along the minus strand of NC_044406.1, from coordinate 121,302,922 downwards.
TATTACCAGTTCAAAATCATGAATACTTCACATTATAGAAACCAAAATGAGGCCAAGTCATTTCTTAATTTTTTTGGATTCCGCCTCCCACCACCAGTGCCCCAACTTCATGCTGTGTCTAGGACACATTTAAGAGGCAATAGGCAACTGTAATGTCTTCAGATTTTCTTTTTCCAGAGGGAAACCCCATACTGAGAATTTCTAGAGTTAAAAAGGAAAGTTGATGTAATATATGAATCCAGATCTATTTATTCTTAAATTCCAATGTTATAATTTCATAAGGTTACTTTTAATGAGAGAAACATAGATGTGTTTTATAAAAATAACCATGGCAGTTAAAGGAATGAAATAGAGAAAACAGCTCTCTTTTGTGCCGCCATGACATCTCCAAACTCTTACACATGATTTGAGAAGACAGTGACGACACAAATATCTGTAAAATAAAAAGATATCTCTCTTATTGCAACAGTAAAAGCTTTTGATCACTAACATTTCTTGTGACAAGAATTATCATTGATACAGTTAATACATATATACACACAAATACATACTAATAGGTAGTATGGAGGCAGAGTTTTTAAGTAGCTGTCAAAAGCCTGTCGCCACTTCAGATTTGGCTTAAGCTTGTGAACCTTAAACAAGTCATCTGTAATAGAAAAATAAAATATTACATCATTCTAGTCCTGAGCTCTAAGATATAATCAAGCAACCCACATCTAGAAACTTCAGCTTTTAATGTAGATGAAAATTTCATTGGCGTTTATTTGATTATCTTTTTTAGTGGTTGTATTATTTACCAAAATTATATATAGTATTTTTTTCTAAAAAATGAAATAAATTCTTAAGTTACATATTCCTCTTTCATCTGCAATATTACATGAAATACAATATTAAAACAATGATTTTGATCCACTTGAAATATTTTCCCAACCTCTTACATATTGGTAACTAGTAATTTTCACCTCAGGGGCAATCCATGGTCACTGGTTGATGGAATAACATTTATTTCATTTAAACATAGAGGGTGTTATCCATTTTGCTGAAAGGTCAAGGTAAGAGACTTTACAAAGTATACACAAACAAAAGCTAAGCCTATAATTTCTAGGCAGTGATGAGCAAGCTCTAAAACTATATTTTGGGCCAGGCGCAGTGGCTCACACCTGTAATTCCAACACTTTGGGAGGCTCAGATGGATGAATCACTTGAGCCCAGAAGTTTGAGACCAGCCTGGGCAACATAATGAGACCCCCATCTCTATAAAAAAATAAACAAAAATTAGCCAGGTATGATGGCATATGCCTGTAGCTGGGGAGGTTGAGGTAGGAGGATTGCTTGAGCCTGGGAGGTTGAGGCTGCAGTGAGCTGTGATCGTACCACTGCACTCCAGCCTGGGTGACAGAGCAAGACCGTGTCTCAAAAAACATAATAAAATAAAATAAAATAATAAAATAAAAATTTTAATCAGCCTATGCTTTGTTTAGCCATATTTCCGTGCCTCTGCATTTTTTTTTTATTTCCATGATCACACATTTTGAGCCAAACTTTAGGTTACTCACTGACCTAAAGTCATTGGGTGATAGTAAAAGCACTAGTAGAAGTAAGTACAGATGTCAGGTTGAAGTTTAAAATTCTGTAGAACAACTAAACATGTTTCTTGAATACTATGTACTAAAAATATTTGAACTAAAAATATTTACCTAAGTAGACATTCCCTATCTTTTCACACTTAAATATAATTATTTTAATAATCGAAATCATTTTTATATACTGCATGAAAATTTCCTTCACATCTCATTATTTCCTTCCAAGTGTAAGAAAAAATATTTTTCTAATACAATAAAAATATAAAAATTGGAATCCCCAGACATCAACATGAATCTGCCACACATACTACAGGTACCAAAGACACCATAAATTCATCCTTTATTTTGTGTCTTAAGGTTTTATTAGTTTTGATTTTTTTTAAAAAAAATGCTTTACTTACAGAGACAAAACCATCCCTATCCCACATGCATAATTTCTTTACAAATAGGGCTATTCTTTGAAAATCTGAATTACTTTAGTTAAGAAAAGCGACTACATATTTCCTTCCTTTTACAGCTATAATAAATTATTCACTCCTGCTGAAACAAATTTAAATTTACAAAGTCATAAAATGTAGGTCTTTTGTTAAAGATTTGAAGATATTTCTGGTTCATTGCAGCAAGTGGGGCCTTTAAAGACCATTCATATCTTGACAGAAAGGAATGAGAGACCATGGATATATCCTGTTATACCATGTCTTTATGTGGAGTCTGTTGGGAATTAGGCAGATTTTGGAAACTAACAGACAAACGTAAATACTGGAGAAACTTTTAGATATAAATAGATTAGATAATCAAGTGAATAATACTCTTTGTATTTCTAACAATGCCAAGTGCAATGATTCCACCAAGGAGCTTGTTTAGGCTAATTATTTTCCGCCAGAGTTTTAAAATGGGAGTCAGGAGAAGAAAGAAAATATTCTGCAGTCTAGATTAAGAGTAGAGAGCTCCTGGGGTGACAGTGCCTTAGTCACTACCTCTGTAGCTCAGCAAATTATTTCCATGGCATTAAATACCCATTCACATGGACTCTCTAGGATGGTATATATACATATATATATGTATCTATATACATATATAGTGTATATAGATACATATATGTGTGTGTATATATATACGTATATATCTGTATATATATGTGTGTATATATATATATATATGTATATATATATATATTTCAGGAATGAAGGGGAAATCAAGATATTCTCAGATGAAGAGAAACTAAGAGAATTTGTCACTAGCAGACCTACCCTTAAAAAACAGCTAAAGGATGTTCTTTAAACAGAAATTAAACATAAAAGAACAAACCTTGAATTATCAGGAAGAAAGAACAGGATATGCCAAAATATGGTTTAAAACAATGGACTTTCATCCTGAGTTTTCTAAATTATGTTTGACAGTTGAAGCGAAAGTTATAACACTGCCTCATGTATTTCTAATTGTACATAAAATAGTTCAGATAATTTTATTATAAATGGAAGAGGGTAAGGGAATATAATGAGAGATAAAGTTTCTATATTCCACTCAAATTAGTAAAATAATGAGAACGAGTAGACTGTGGTAATTTGTGCATATATAACACCTGGAGCAATCACTAAAAAAGCTATCCAAACAGATATACTTGAAAGTACTATAGTAAAAGAAAATAGAATTCTAAAAAACATTTAAATAACCCAAAAGATGCCAGTAAAACGAAAACAGAGAAAAGAAAAATAGAACAAAGAGAAAACAATACTATAAGACGGCATACTTAAGCCCTAACATAACAATAATCACATTAAATGCAGATATCTAAATACACCAATTAGAAAACGAAGATTGGCAGAGTGGATTAAAAAACATGACTCAAAAATGTGCTGTCCATAAGAAACTCACTTAAACAAAACAGTTACAGGCAAGTTCAAAGTAAAATGATGGGAAAAGATATATCATGCAAACATCAAAGAAAAACAGAAGTGGATACATTAGTATCAGATAAAGCAGACTTAAAAGCAAATTAGCAAAGATACATTACATAATGATAAATCAAGGAAGAATACACCATGATTCTAAATGTATATGAACAAAGTAAAAGCTGCAAAATAATTGAAGCAAAAATTGATGGAACTGAAAAAGAAACAGACAAATCCACAATTATAGTTGGAGACTTCAACAACCCTTTCTCAAAAACTGATAGAGCAAATAGACAGAAAATCAACAAGGATATAGCAGAACACCATCAACCAACAGGAACAATTTAACACTTGTAGAGTATCCTACCAAACAACATGAGATCATACATTATTTTCAAGCACTGCTGGAATATATATTAAGATAGAAAATATGCTTTGCCATAAAGCAAATGGCAACATATTTATAAGAGTAGATATCAAATACAGATGTGTCCTCTGACCACGATGGAATTCAATCTAGAAACTAATAACAAAAAGATAATAGGTAAATTTCAAAATACTTGGAAATCAAACAATACACTTCTAAATAATCTATGGGTCAAATAAGTCTCAGGAGAAATCAAAAGACAAAGTAAAGTGAATGAAAATGAAGGGCAACATGTAAAATTTGTGGAAAGCAGCTAAATTAGTGCTGAGAGAAATTTAAGGCACTAATTACTACTTACAATAGAAAAGAGGAAAAGTATCAAACCAATAATCTAAGATCCCATACCAAGAATCAAAAAAGAAAGGCAAAACAAACTTAAAGTAAGAAGAAAGGAAATAAAGAAATCAATGAAATTTAAAAAAGAAAAAAAAATGATAAGATTAATGAAACAGCTGGTTCTTTGATGAGATTAATAAAAGTGACAAACATCTAGCAAGGCTGACAAAGACAAAGAAGACATAAGACCCGTATTATCAATACCAGGAATAATATAGGTGATATCACTAAAGGCTCTGTACACATCAAAAGGACAATAAGGGATTGCTAAGAATGATTCTACACACATACATTTCACAACTTAGATAAAATGGGCAAATGGACTGATTCCTCAAAAGGACACATAACCACATTTCACTCAATGAAACACATAATGAAAAGAAAGAAATTGAATTAATGAAAGAAATTGAATTAATAATTTTAAAACTCCCAACAGGAATGTTTAGAACCAGATAGTTTCACTCAGGAATTCTATCAAATGTTTACAGAATAATTAATACCAATTATACACAATCTTTTCCAGAAAACAGAATAGGAGAAGCACTTCCCAATTCATTTTATGAAGAGCTTGTATTACCTTGATACTAAAACCAAAGACAACAAAAAAGAAATCTACAGGCCAATATCTTTCATGAATATAGACACAAAATTACTCAAGAAAATATCAGCACATAGAACTCAGTAATATATATGAAAAGAATTATATGCCATGACCAAGTGAGATTTATTTCAGGGATAGAAAGCTGGTTCAATATTTGAAAATTAGTCAGTGTAATCCATCATACTTACACACTAAAGAAGAAAAATCATATGGTCATATCAAATGATACAGAAAGAACATTTGAGGCGTGGCCCAGTGGCTCGCGCCTATAATCCCAGCACTTTGGAAGGCCGAGGCGAATGGATCACCTGAGGTCAGGAGTTCAAGATCAGCTTGCCCAACACGGTGAAAGCCCGTCTCTAACTAAAAATATAAAAATTAGCCAGGCACGGTGGTACATGCCTGTAATCCAGCTACTTGGGAGGCTGAGGCATGAGAATCGCTTGAACCCAGGAGGCAGAGGTTGCAGTGAGCCAAGATCATGCCACTGCACTCCAGCCTGGGCAACACAGCAAGATTCCATCTCAAAAAAAAAAAAAAGAAAGAAAGAAAGAGCATTTGAGAAGCTTTAACACCTATTTATGATTTTTAAAACTCAGAAAAATACAAATAGAAGGGGAATTCTTCAACTTTTTATTTTTGAGATGGAGTTTTGCACTGTCTCCCAGGCTGGAGTGCAGTGGCACAATCTCGGCTCATTGCAACCTCCACCTCCTGGGTTCGAGCGATTCTCCCGCCTCAGCCTCCCAAGTAGCTGGGACTACAGGTGTGTGCCACCATGCCCAGCTAATTTTTGTATTTTTTAGTAGAGATGGGGTTTTGCCATGTTGGTCAGGCTGGTCTCGAACTCCTGACCTCAGGTGATCCACCCATCTTGGCTTCTCAAAGTGCTGAGATTACAGGCGTGAGCCACCGCACCCAGCCAGAACTCTTCAACTTGATAAAGAAAATCTACAAAAGCATTATGCTTAATGTAAGAATGAATAGTGCATAGTTGTCAAGCACTGATGGAACATACATCTTACCACTGCCATTCAACACAGTGCTGGAAGTTCTCTACAGTACAGTAAGGCAAGAAAAGAAAAGAAAAAGCATAAAGATAAGAATAGAAAAGGTAAAACTGTCTCTATTTGCAGATGACATAATTATCTACATTGAAAATTCCAGGGAATCTACAAAACTCTCCTACAACTAATAAGTGAGATCAGTAAAGTTGCAGGATACAATATTAACATAAAAATCAACTGTATTCGTATATACTAGCAGTGAACATGTAGACACCAACATCAAAAATATAATAGCATTTGCAATCACTCAAAAAATGAAGTAGGTGTAAATATAACAAAATATGCACCGCATTTGTATGTGGAAAACTGCATAAGACCAATGAAAGATAAAAAAAAGATCTAAATAAGTAGTTGCAAGTCACCTGTCAGAGGGCTAGTATCTACGATATATAAAGAACTTTCAAAACTCAACAGTAACAAAAGCAAACAATCTAATTAAAATATAGGGAAAAGTCAGTTCACCAAAGAACATATACAATGGCACATCAGCACATCAGCACATAGAAAGATGATCAACATTGTTAGCCATTAGGGAAATACAAATTAAAACCACAGTGCTATATCACCATACACCTATCAAAATGGCTAAAATTTTAAAAATACTGACAACACCAAAGGCTGATGAAGATGCAGAGAAACTGATTCACTTATACACTAATGGTGGGAATGTAAAATAGTATAGCTACTCTGGAAAACACTTAGGCTGTTTCTTAAATAACTAAACATGCAACTACCATAGGATCCAGCAATTGCACTCCTAGGCATTTATCTCATAGAAGTGAAGACTTATGTTCACAACCTGTATGCAAATATTTACAGTAGCTTTATTCACAATAGCCAAAAAGCATAAACAACACAGATGTCCTTCAACAGGTGAATAGGTGGAGAAACTGTGGTATATTAATGTCATAGTTTGTAAACTCAGCAGTGAAGAGGAACAAACTATTGATACTTACAACAACCTGAAGGAATCTCTAGAGAATTACACTGAGTGAAAAAAGCCAATCCCAAAAGGTTACATACTGAATGGTTCCATTTATATAACATTCTTGATATAATAAAATTGTAGACATGTAGAACAGATTAGTGGTTGGCAGTGGTTAAGGAGGGGATGGGTACAGAAGGCAGGCAGATGTGGCTGTAATAGGGCCTCATAAGGGATCTTTGTGGTGATGAAAATATTCTGTATCTTCACTGCATCAATGTTAATATCACAATTGTGATACTGTACTGTAGTTTTGCAAGACTTCCATTTGGGAAAACTGAATAAAGAGTACATAGGATCTTTCTGTGTTATTTCTTTTTAAAAAATGTTATTAAAAATTGTGTTTAGGCTGGGCGCAGTGGCTCATGCCTGCAATCCCAGCACTTTGGGAGGCCGAGGTGGGCCAATCACTTGAGGTCAGGAGTTCGAGACCAGCCTGGAAAACATGGTGAAACCTCGTCTCTACTAAAAATACAAAAAGTAGCTGGGCGTGATGGTGCGCGCCTGTAATCCCAGCTACTTGGGAGGCTGAGGCGGGAGAATCACTTGAACCTGGGAGATAGAGGTTGCAGTGAGCCAAGATCATGCCATTACACTCTGGCTTGGGTGACAGAAAGAGACTCTTGTCTCAAAAAAAAAAAAAGAAAAGAAAAATTGTGTTTAAAAACATGTAATACTTACCATCTTAACCATTTTTAACTGTACAGTCCAATAGTGTTAACTGTATGCATATTGCTGTGCCATAGATATCTAGAGGCTTTTCACCTTAGAAAACTGAAACTCTATTACCCACTGAAAAACAAGTCCCCATTTTCCCCTCACCCAGCCCGTTTCTATGAGTTTGACTACTTTTAATAACTCATATAAGTGGAATCATACAATATTTGTCATTTGGCTTATTTCACTTAGGATAAGTCCACTAGGTTCATCCACATTGTAGCATGTCACAAAATTTCCTTCTTAAGACTAAATGATATTCCATTGCATGTATATCTACCACATTTTCTTTATTCATTTATCCATCAACGGATTTTTTTTTTTTTTAGCTATTGTGAATAATGCTGCAGTGAACATGGGTGTGCAAATGTATCTTCAAGATTCTGGATTCAATTATTTTGGATATATACTCAGAAATGGGATTGCTGGATCATATGGTTAATTCTATTTTTAATTTTTTGAGGTACTTCTATCTGTTTTCCATACTGGTTGCAACATTTTACATTCCCAAGAGTGCACAAGAATTCCAATTTCTCCACATCTTTACCAACACTTCTCATTTTCTGTTTTTGTGATAGTGACCATCCTGAGGGGTGTAATGTAATGCCTTACTTTAGTTTTGATTTGCATTTCTGTAATGATTAGTGATGTTGAGCATCTCTTGATATGCCTATTAACCATTTGTACCTCTTCCTTGGAGAAATATCTATTCAAGTCCTTTGCCCATTTTTTAAGCAGGTTATTTAGGGTTTTGTTTTTGTTTTGCTATTGAAATGTAAGACTTCCTTATATTTTTTGGAAATTAAGCCCTTATAAGATATATGATTTGCAAATATTTTCTCCTATTCCATAGGTTGCCTTTCCACTCTGTTGATTGTCTCCCTTGATGCACAAGCTTTTAAGTTTGATATAGTCCCATGTGTCTAGTTTTGTCTTTGTAGCCTGTGCTTTTGAGGTCATCTCTTTCTATATTATTTCTTACAACTACATGTGAATCTGCAATTATCTCAAAACAAAAAGTGTGTAAGTGGTATCATGTAGTATCTGTTCTTCTGTGTCTGGTTTATTTCACTCAGCATAATGTTTTCTAGCATAGTACCTATAGTTAACAATACTGTATTGTGTACTTAAAAGATCAGTAAGAGGGTAGATCTTATCAGGGCAGGAGGAAACTTTTGGAGGTGACTGATAGGTTTGTGGCATAGATTGAGGTGACGGTTTAATGGGTATATACTTATCTCCAAACTCATCAAGTTGTATACATTAAATATGTACAACTTTTTGTATGTCAAGCATAACTCAATAAAGTAGATCAAAAAAAGTGCACTTAAAAATAGAAAAATAATACCATTAACAGTGGTAGTGAAGATTACATAGTCTAATCTCTTCACTTTATAGTTGTGGAAACTGAAGTCATAAAGACATATTTAAGAAAAGGGATAAATAAATCTGCAAAATACAGACACTTTTTTACTGGCTGTCTTATTAATCTGAAAGATATAACCTATATCTTATGTTAATGATAATCAGCTCTTAGAAAGAGAACATCCCTCTTAGGTTGGACTAAGAAATAAAGTAGATAGGTTATATAAAATAATCATGCTAATACATTTATGATGACTCATTCTTAAACTTCTTAAATCAACATTTAAAAGTATTGCAACTTCAGTATACTCAATGTATGTTGTATTTATAGCACTAAAAGTCTCATAGTTTTAATGATCATATGAAAACTTAGTAAAGATTCGACCCTTTTTGCAAAAATTAAGAAACTCCACGAAATAAAAACATTTACAACTTTACAACTAGAAGGATGCTGTGCAGTAAGTACTACATTACTCTAAACAGATGTGGCTCTTCAAATAAGGGGAAAATATCTCCACACACATTTTCATTAGTATCTGAGTAACAGCTTCTTGAGTTGTTCCTTTTAGAACCTTGCTATGGAAATCACAGCTTCTACAACCACAGTCATTGCAGAATTTACTCTGGTACCTATTTTCTTAACTCACTACTCTGCCTGAAACAGATGCCTCAAGAGCATTTATCTTCTGAGGGGAAACAAGCACAAGCCATTACTCCCACCCCATGGTAGCTCTGTTTTGGTATTTTTTGGCCCCAAACTATACAAAAAAGCCAAGTGCACCTCAAACTGGGGATTGGGGTGGGGCATGCATTGGAAGTTGCAACCTGAAGAACAGCATAAGAATCACACGCTGAAGGTCAAGCTTCTCTTCTGTTTGATGTAAAAACAACAAAAAGAAAACAAACAGAAAACAGTATGCAAATTCTTTCCTTTCAAATCAGTTTTTTACTGTCATCTACATTTAAAATTATTGATTTTTCATTTCTGTTGTATTTTAAAGATGATTCAGTGGCACATGTTTTACTTACCTAAAAGAGGAAGTAAAACTGGGTAGTTGTAAGGCATCACAAAGAGGTTTACACAAGTTAAAGTTGTACTGGCTTTTAAATAACCAAATGGATATCCAAGTTCATTGTACTTTCCACTGCTAGTAACAAATACCTGAGAAGAACATGAAGTAACGCACAGTGATGACAATAAGGATTTTATGTCAAACCAAACCCACAGTAACATTCCATAGCAGCATCTATGGTACAATTTGATTGTAATTTTAAAATAGCAATAGTGTTTTTAGCCTATGGTTATGTCAAAATATATTATACTAGGCTAGGCTCATGTACTAGGATTACAGGTGGCTCACATTTATAATCCTGACACTTTGGGAGACTGAGGTGGAAGGATTGCTTGAGGCCAGGAGTTTGAGACCAGCCTGGGAGACAAAGGGAGATCTCATCTCTACAACAAATTTTAAAAATTAGCCAAGTGTGGTGGCACGTGCCTATGGTCCCAGATCCTTGGGAGGCTGAGGCAGGAGGATGGCTTGAGCCCAGGAGCTTGAGGCTGCAGTGAGTCACCACTGCACTCCACCCTGGGTGACAGAGCAAGACCCTGTCTCAGAAAAAGTCCTACTAAATATGAATGTTCAGATCGCAATTCTCCTATAAATTATATTAAGAAATGAAACTATACTATGCAACAACCATTCAGAGACCACAGGCTACATCAACAGTACCCAGATAGTTACTTACTTAGCAAAATGAAAAATAAAGCTGAAATACTGCTAAGAGGAAACCAGCCACTAAAACAAATTAACTTCTCAAAAGAACAAGTGGTAATCAGAGTGCAGACTGTGAAGAAAATAGAACATAGTCCCATGCCTGAAGCATGAAATTACAAAAACAAAGCCTACTTAAAGGATTATGTAAACCGTCTTCATTGTACTATTATTAAGTCTTTGCTCTATGCGTCTTTGCTGCCTCCTTCCCCTACCCATTTATTCATTTTTTTTTCAATAAATATTTACTGAGTAACCTATTATAATAAGCCAGGCACTGGTGCTAGTTATTTTGAGACAGCAAGGAGATACTTTGGGTCAACCTGGAAGGCATTTCTCTTATAAGTTATGCTGGTAGTGGCTGAGTGCGGTGGCTCACACCTGTAATCCTAGCACTTCGGGAGGCCGAGGCGGGCGGATCACCTGAGGTCAGGAGTTCCAGACCAGCCTGGCCAACATGGTGAAACCCCATCTCTACTAAAAAATACAAAAATTAGCCGGGCATGGTGGTACGCCTGTAATCCCAGCTACTCGAGAGGCTGTGCAGGAGAATCACTTGAACCCAGGAGGTGGAGGTTGCAGTGAGCTGAGATTGTGCCACTGCACTCCAGCCTGGGCAACAGAGCAGGACTCCGTCTCAAAAAAAAAAAAAAAAAAAAAAAGTTATGCTGGTAGAGTAAACATTCAGTGAAGATCAAAACATTGATCTTAATTCCATATGACTATTTTCTTACTCCTTATTGATTTCCTGATGTGATTCCTGTATCATCAGCCCCCTTACAGTTGATATGTTGTGCTGGGGTCCCCTAGCTGCCATGTTTTCTCTGTTCCATGTTCAGAGTCTTTGGTCCAAACCACCAATATATACTTTTAGAGACCTGGACCTTTACTTTTCCAAAGTCCTTCGGCAGAATCGTTTACAACAAAGTAGAACCTTGACATTTAACAGAATCCATTTACCTTGCTAGTTCTCAGTACCACCAATATCACCTACCAATTCACTACCTTCTTATAATATTATCACTAAGAATAAGTTGGTATAATTATGTAATGTAATTTATGTAATTTATGATCCCACAGAACATGAGTTGTACTAAAACATGAGTCTACTAGATTTTGTGTCATAATTTGAATGATAATAGAAACAGATAACTGCAATAAACCATGCTAGATTTTATTTCCTAAGTGTGTATATTAGAAGAGAGAAAAATTCATCAAAGAAAGATAAAAAAAATCACATGCACAAGGCAGTCAAGGGTCAGATCTATGATTCCCATGAAAGGAAAAGCACTGTATTTTGTTTCTTTCTCTCTTTCTCTTTCCTACCTTCCTTAGCCCCTTGAGTTTTTCCAAATTCCTTATCAGCCACAGATTCATAGATTTTTAGGGTTCCAAAGGATCTTTAGAGCTAGTTCGGACAAAGTAAGTCCCTCGTGCAAGCCACATAGTTGGTGACAGAACTAGGGTTAGGCTCCGGTCTCCATTGTGGTTTTGCCAAATTTCCTGGCTACTGGTTCATTTTATTCTTTTCACTACCACTAATTCATCACATTAAGAATACTCTAAAACAAAGTAACATAAAGTACAGGAAAGAGGCATATGACATATTTAAGGGGTTGTGCAGGAGCAAGGACAGCATTTCTTAAGTTTCTCTGAAGAAGGTTTCCAAGAAATGTGCTATATAGAAAAGAGGGGTTATTTTAGGGAAAGGCTATAATTTGTAATTTTATTTGCTTTCATTATAAAAATATTTTTCAACCCATAAATTCAAAGGTCATATCTTTATTTTAAATTAGCAATCTATTATCCATATCTCTACATTTCTAGCACTTTTGGGGTAAACTATAAGTATGTAGCTCAATGAATGCTCACAAAGTGAATGTACATGTGTAAACAGCACACGAGTCAAAAAACAGAATATGGCCAGGCACAATGGTTGATGCCATCATCCCAGCACTCTGGGAAGCCGAGATGGGAGGATTGCTTGAGCCCAGGAGTTTGAGACCAGCCTGGACAACACAGTGAGACTCCGTCTCTCTAAAAAAAATAAAAATAAAAATAATAAAAAATAAAAAAAAAATAAATAAAAAAGTTAGCCAGGAATTGTGGTGTGTGCCTGTAGTCCTAGCTCCTCTGTGGGGCCTGAGGTGGGAGGATCGCTTTGCTTGAGCCAAGGAGGTCGAGGCTACAGTGAGCTGCGATTGTGTTACTGCACTCCGCCCTGGGCAACAGGCTGGATGCTGTCTCAAAACAAAACAAAACAAAAAGAAAAGAATGAAAGAAAGAAACAGAACAAAACCAGACATCTCCTTGTGTCCTCTTCTGTCCACTACCTTGCATCCCCCTAAGAGAAACCACTATCCCGACTTCTGAGTAAGTTAGTTTTACCTCTTTCTGAAAGTATATAACATAGAATCACACAATATGTAATCTTTTCTGTCTGGCTTCTTTGCTCAGTATTATGTTTGTGAGATTATTCTGTTTCTTGTGCTTTTACATTCTTGCTTTAAGCCTGCTCCTTTTTTTCTAACTAGTTGTAGCATCTTGGGAGAATTTAAGTAGCTTACAGACAACTTGTAGCAATAATCTCACATTTTAAGATAAAACAGATGGCAGTCTGAAAGTGTTCCTTGCATAAATAGAGCCTAACAGTTACTGATTGCTATAGAGTCCTATATATTAATAGAAGTAGAACATACATCTCTACAGTTTAGAAATATAACATACATCTTTACAGTGTAGGACATTTTTGTTGTATCCACATAAAAAGGCTGTGACTGCCATCTCTGAATTTTTACAAATTAAGTTCCATAGGTGACTCTATTAACCAATCAGCAAATCCTTCTGGCTTAAGTGTAACACTTGGAAGAGCCAGTGTATGATAGATATCTCTATGCATTTGTCTCATTCAAGTTGCAAAATCCACATTACACACATTAGTGTGATTTGTACTACAGGATGAAGAGTTTTATTATATTACACTAATACAGAAATTAGTTTCAGTGCTTATGGTTCTCTGCCTAAACTATCCTGTACTTCCAATCTGTCAAGTGCAAAGTAAGGGCTAAACACCTTGTTTCAGCTGCTGATGCCATACCTGAAGTGAAGTACAACCTTTAGATTAGGGATTCTTAAGCTGGGGTCCATGGGTAGACTTCAAGGGGTCCCCCAAATCCTCAAATATATAGATTTCATCAGACTCTATTGCTTTAAATGGCAATGTACAGTAGACTAATGATTCATATTAGTCTGAAATTATTTGCCTGGCCCTGTTGTTTATTTGACAGCATTCATGAGAAACATCATTAGCACAGTCAGTCCAATTATTTTGAGAATAACCTTTGAAGCTTCTTAAAACAATTCCCAGATCCTAGAGTGGTTACAGACATTTGGCTAATAGGTAAGGATAAGTACCTGCCAGCAGGTATGGGGAGACTTTCGTTCTAAGATATACTGAGTTAAGGGCGAAGGTTCAAGTTCATATTTGTCAAAAGGAAGTTTGTCTATTACCATTGGCTCACAGTCTACACAGGAGAACCTCACAACAGGATGAGATGTTCGTGGAGGCTAAAAAAAATTTTAAAAAAAGCAGAAAAAATGGTTAGGTCTCAAAGCAAGCTTATATTTCTGACAATTCTGCAAGTCCTTTTATATTTTGTTACATTATCACTGAGATACAGACTAGCATTTTGAGAAAGAAGATTACTAGATCTCTAGGAACCACCAATGACTTCCATGGGAGAGAGGGCTCAGATTCTTTACTATCTACTTGACATTAGGAAGAGGAAAGGTAAATTACAACACTCATAACTAAAATTTCAGTGAATTGAAAAAAACTATTTTGAATATGTTTAAGAAGTTTTTATGATTCGTAGGATGAATGTTGAATTTCAGATCTATTTTATGACCTCCAAGAATTGCTTGCCCTTCATTCCTTTGTACCATGAGGTTACAGATAGTCCAGATACGCTGGGAATGAAGAAATCCATGCAACTTTCTAATAAGGTAATGAGAGGGCTAAAGCCATGAACAAGCAAGATGAAAAATAGTAGAGGGAAGGAAAGGGCAAGATAGAGACTGATAATAAGCCAGTCACAACGCCTGGGCCCAGATGGATTTTTGCAGCATTGCTAACACCAACGTGTTTGCTTGAATAGCTGGAGCTGGGGATGCTTTGCGCTGGGCTTCAAAGGCCTGTGTACCTGGGGTACTGGAGCAGATTAATGGAGAAGCCATTTAAGTAACAGGTTTAGCTTGTGTGATTGGAGAGCACCAGAGAGAGAAAGGCGAACAGCAAGGGCAATATGGAGAGAGAGGGACACAGGACAAGTCCCAGAGACAAAGTAAGAAGTGGGTCAGCCTATTCTTGTTGAGAAATCTGTAAGGCTAATATGAATATGATAAAATATCACTGCTTCCTTTATAAAAAATGAAAACATATTCATTTGCCTTTATAATTTACAATTATAAGATATTTGGGGTTTGAGAAAAATAGCTCTTAAATGAACTTTTAAAGATGGAGGAATGGTAACATGAGCTATGTGTGAATTACTTGGAATGTCTTATTCTATTTTATTTTTTACCAACTTAGTTTTAACTAACCTTGTGAAAGGTTTCTGACTCCTTAGATTTGAACAGGTAAAAATGTCATAAAGACATGAATGAAGACTTGTTGCTAGCAAAAATGA
>NC_044406.1:120744195-120901531 GCF_006542625.1 Nomascus leucogenys | reverse complement strand
AGGCCTACTGCTGTGATGGCTTCAGGTCAGGCCCCGTACAGTCCCAGTGGTGGCAGCCACAGAGGACTTCCATCACCACAAGCCAGTGCCAGGTGTTCAGCACAGAGCACCATACTCCATTTGCATGGCATCTGTTTCTGGAGGAGGGGAGGTCTCTGCATGGCAATCCAAGGAATTCTTAGAGATCTTTTATTATTATTATTATTATTATTATTATTATTATTATACTTTTAAGTTCTAGAATACATGTGCACAACATGCAGGTTTGATACATAGGTATACATGTGCCAAGTTGGTTTGCTGCACCCATCAACTCATCATTTACGTTAGGTATTTCTCCTAATGCTATTCCTCCCCAAGCCCCCCACCACCCAACAGGCCCTGGTGTGTGATGTTCCCTGCCTTGTGTCCAAGTGATCTCATTGTTCACTTACCACCTATGAGTGAGAACATGCAGTGTTTGGTTTTCTGTCCTTGTGATACTTTGCTGAGAATGATGGTTTCCAGCTTCATCCATGTCCCTGCAAAGGACATGAACTCATCCTTTTTTATGACTGCATAGTATTCCATGGTATATAATCCAGTCTGTCATTGATGGACATTTGGATTGGTTCCAAGTCTTTGCTATTGTGAATAGTACTGCAATAAACATACGTGTGCATGTGTCTTTATAGTAGCATGATTTATAATCCTTTGGGTATATACCCAGTAATGTGATGGCTGGGTCAAATGGTAATTCTAGTTCTAGGTCCTTGAGGAATCACCACACTGTTTTCAACAATGGTTGAACCAATTTACACTCCCACCAACAGTGTAAAAGTGCTCCTATTTCTCCACATCCTCTCCAGCATCTGTTGTTTCCTGACTTTTTAATGATTGCCATTCTAACTGGCGTGAGATGTTATCTCATTGTGGTTTTGATTTGCGTTTCTCTGATGATCAGTGATGATGAGCTTTTTTTCATGTCTCTGTTGGCTGCATAGATGTCTTCTTTTGAGAAGTGTCTATTCACATCCTTTGCCCACTTTTTGATGGAGTTGTTTGTTTTTTTCTTGCAAATTTCTTTGAGTTCTTTGTAGATTCTGGATATTAGCCCTTTGTTGGATGAGTAGATTGCAAAAATTTTCTCCCATTCTGTAGGTTGCCCGTTCACTCTGATGGTAGTTTCTTTTGCTGTGCAGAAGCTCTCTAGTTTAATTAGATCCTATTTGTCAATTTTGGCTTTTGTTGCCATTGCTTTTGGTGTTTTAGACATGAAGTCGTTGCCTGTGCCTACGTCCTGAATGGTATTGCCTAGGTTTTCTTCTAGGGTTTTTATGGTTTTAGGTCTAGCATTTAAGTCTTTAATCCATCTTGAATTAGTTTTTCTATATAAGGTGTAAGGAAGGGATCCAGGTTCAACTTTCTGCATATGGCTAGCCAGTTTTCCCAGTACCATTTATTAAATTGGGAATCCTTTCCCCATTTCTTGTTTTTGTCAGGTTTGTCAAAGATCAGATGGTTGTAGACGTATGGTATTGTTTCTGAGGGCTCTGTTCTGTTCCTTTGGTCTGTATCTCCGTTTTGGTACCAGTACCATGCTGTTTTGGTTACTGTAGCCTTGTAGTATAGTTTGAAGTCAGGTAGCATGATGCCTCCAGCTTTGTTCTTTTTGCTTAGGATTGTCTTGGCAATGTGGGCTCTTTTTTGGTTCCTTATGAACTTTAAAGTAATATTTATAATCTTCTCTGACACTATTTGTTCAACTACAAAATAGGCATAGCACTTACTGCTTTACTCATATATATCAATGAGGCTATGCTTTTGAAAGACATTTGTAAGCCATTAAACACCATACATGTACAGTGTCTATAAAGGAAGAACAAAAGGCAAAATATAAAAAATAAATTATTTAAAAACATTGATGTCTGTGAGAGAAAATAGTCACAGGAAGACATTCCAAGGTCAGTTGTTGAATTATCTATCTTGGAAAGGTGGTTTAAAACCGATTTAATAAGATTTTATTTTTTCTGGCATCGGAAGTTAGGACTTGTAATTTGTCCCTAAGTCTGCTTTCCTTTACCAGCTACCCAGGCATAAAAACTTGTCTATAGGGAAAATGTTTTTGTACATGGGATGAAACAATATAAATTCAAAATTTACATGCGAGGATTGTCTTGATCTCATCTCTTTAAAAAGTTTATATGAATATCCAGTCAAAACTAATGGGAAATCTCCCTGGGAATTTTATATAAATGGAATTCCAAGTATGCTGCAAGACTGCATGCTGTCTTGCAATGTCCTCTGAAGACTCTGACATTGATCATGTAATAAAACTCAAGAGTCCTTACTTTCAAATGGAAAGTAAAATGGAATGGAAGAAGAAAAGACTGAGGGCTAGAAGAAACTATTTCAACTTGATCTTCTTTCATTGTGGCTGTGATGTCCTCCTTCTTTTCCTCCTCAGAAGTCTCTCCGCCTGGCTGGGTGCAGTGGCTCACCCCTGTAATCCCAGCACTTTGGGAGGCCGAGGTGGATGGACAACCTGAGGTCAGGAGTTCGAGATCAGCCTGGCCAACATGGTGAAACCCCATCTTTACTAAAAATACAAAAATATTAGCTGGGTGTGGTGGCACATGCCTGTAATCCCAGCTACTCAGGAGATTGAGGCAGGAGAATCACTTGAACTCAGGAGGCAGGGGTTGCAGTGAGCCAAGATCATGCCATTGCACTCCAGCCTGGGGGACAGAGGAAGATTCCGTGTCAAGAACAAAACAAACGAAAAGTCTCTCTGCCCCCCAAATCCTATGTGGTCTCTGCCAACAAATCCACCTTGGCCTCTTCTTCCACTCCCTTTACCTCCAAATCCTCTTCTGCCTTCTTCAGCACCTCCAAAGCCACCTTTGCTTTTAGGCTTGGCCTAGTCTAAAGTAACTTCATTTTCATTAATTTTGCCATCTTCCATGGCCTCCTTAGTGGATTTAGCATTTTCCTTACTGCTGCAGTCTAGAAACCAAACCCATCCTGGTTGGTGACTACCCTGACATGAAGAGAGGCATCAATGAATTCTTTCAATGTTTCTTCTGTAGTATCCTCAGACAGCCCTGAGAAACACTTTCAGATAACTGGTTTTTTGCATTAGTTGCTCTGGGTCTTTGTAGCTTCAGTGTGATTGCTCTGCCCTTGATTTCTCTTTTATTACAGGAATTTAAAGCTTCTTTAGCATTTTCAAAGGAAGCAAATCCTATCAGTGCATACCCTATAGATCTGCCATTGTGGTTCTGGGGCACCTTGGATATAAGTTGCCTTCACAAATACTTCCTGCAAAGTTTCTTCTGTTGCATTTTAGAAGAGGTTGTTTAAAACCAGTTTTCAATGTACTAATCCAAGAGGTACACTTTCCACCTCTGTAGTCCTGATTTTAATCTTTTTCTCCAGTTTAGTAGAGAGAAATAGACTTCCCTTTGGCTTCTGTTCCCTGCTTTCCTTCCAAGGTTTTCTCTGCATCAGCTTCTGTCTTAAATTCAATGTAGGACATCCCTTTGCTCTTTCCATCGTCGCTGACTAATCTGATCTCCATAGAATCTTCAAACACTTCTTTAAATTCATCCTGAATGACTCCAAGACAGAATTTTGAATAAAAGTGTTATGAAATCTCAATCTTATTTTTTCCCTTTGGCTTCTCTAGTGTAATTGTATTGCCAAACACTTTTGAACTAGTGAGTTCCAAGGCTTTTTCCAGGTCAGAAGATTCAAAATTCACACAGCTAAGCTCCTAAGATCCATGAATACTGACATCCATTTTCTATTTCTTGGCTTTGGAAACTGGTTGCTGTTTGGACATTTCCTTCTTCCATTTTCCAGGTGCTTCTTTGGTAGGCTCTTCCTCATCATTGTCACTGTCTTCTCCCTCATTCTCCTCTTCTTCACCGTCTTCTTCATTGTTCTATCATCTTCATCATCGTCCCTGTCCCCTTCATCCTCCTTGTCCTCAACAATGCTTTTGGCCTTCACAGGAAGAGATTTTGCATGAACTTTCTTTCCTATCAAAATTATAGTAAATTCATTGCATCTTCTTCAGTTATTTTCCTGTTCATCACCTTTGTCCTCCTTGTTGTCTTTGTCATCTTTGTTTTCCTCATCATGGCATTCTTGCTATTCTTTGCCTCTTTAGCTGGTGTGGCGGTTCCCTTCTAGCTAGTGGTTGCCTCAACTGCTTTTCCCGGTGTGACTTCTTTCTTGCCACATATTGCTGCTGCTTTGCCCAGTGCGACTATCTTCTTGGCTGACATATCTGCTGCCATTTTGCCTGGGATGACAAGTGCTTTCTTGACAGGTGTGGAAACTGCAATCTTGTTGCTTTTGTTGGAGTTGTGTCCTATTGCCTTTTTCCCCCTGAGGTGCATAATAAGCCCTTTTTCACTGCTATCTGTATCATCTCACATGTCCTCATCTTCATTATCTTCTTCTATCTTCTTTGGAGTATAAGCCATTTTCTTGAGTGTGTCTTAATTTTAACCAGTTATCATAAGCTTCACCATTATGGTCGCTTGTGACTGTGCAGTGTGTCACAGTGGGTCCCAGAAGAACAATATTGATGGTGACTGGAGACTACTGAAGATACAGAAGCACACATATCAGGCTGCTAGCTAGAGTTCAAGGCTGAGGCAAAAGAATAGGAATGTTTTTAAAAACAACTTAATAGGAATGGTTCATTTCTTGACAGAAGGTGAAATATATATATTTCTGCTTATTGAATTATACTTCCGTATATTTGTAGTAAAATTTTTAGCATTTTCATCACGATGTTTGTAGGTCATGCTTTTTCTCCAATCTTTGTGGCCACTGTCTGTTTTGCCAACATCATAGTATTTATTTAATTATTTATTTATTTATTTATTTATTCACTTATAGCATTTTAAAGAGTTTCACCAATGAACTGGTCGGTTTTCCCCTCACAATTTTATATGTATGGTTACTATGCTTCAGCTTTTTAGTGCTAATATGTATAGAACTCTTCTGGGTATCCCCATTTCCTTTCTACTTCTTTGAACATGTTCAGGAGGAATTTTATGTAAACTTATCAGAGTGGCATATCTTAAATGCCCCTTGCTAGAATTCAGTTTCAGCATTTTATACTTGACAATTTTTTTGAGTTAATTCTGATTTTCTTCATGTTTTGATAGTAATTGTAATATAATTATAATTTAATTAAATATACACTTTAGAGGTAAATTTTATTCTTTATTAATTTATTTATTTGGGACAGAGTCTCGTTCTGCTGCCCTGGCTGGAGTGCAGTGGCACCATCATAGCTCACTGTGGCCTTGATCTCCTGGGCTCAAGTGATTCTCCCACCTCAGCCTCCTGAGTGGCTGGGACTACAGGTGTGTGCCACCACACCTGGCTAAATTTAAAAAATTTTTTTTTGTAGAGACGGAATGTTGCTATGCTTACCAGGCTAGTCTCCAACTCCTGCCTTGGCTCCTGCCTCCAACTCCTATTGCTCAAGTGATACTCCTGTCTTGGCTTCCCAAAGTGCTGGGATTACAGGCATGGTCACTGTGTTTGCCCAGTAAATTTTATTGTGAATTCTAATTCTTCAAGATGCTTTAGACTGTAAATTAATTTTTAATTAAACTTTAATCTAAGACAAATGAATTGAACTTAAATTTAAAATTGAATTAAAATGTAGCATTTAAATTCAATTTATTCATTTTTAATTTTAATTTATAATTCCAAGAAATAAAATATCAACCTGAAGAATTTGTAAAAGAAAATCCAAAGTGATTATGGTTTGAAAAAATAGAAAATAAGATTTAGAAAAATTTAAAAAGTCAAGCGCTTTTCAGGTATAAACAAAATTTTAGATGGGAAAAGTAGGGTTTGGTACAAGAATATTTCAATTTATACTTATACTGGTTCCTGATTTTGAAGTTTTCCCTCACTTACTAAGATATATGCACATTATCTTAGGTAATATTCAAAAACATTTATTCTAGCTTTAATAAACAAAATGGAATGTTCCTGTTGAAGCTGTTTGCAGACACAATAATCAGTAAATCTGGCAAATATAGTGAATGGGTCATTTGGTAAATTCCTTATGTGTTAAACTGGATTTGAAGAGTTGACCTGCATTTAGAGAGCTGTGGTCCTGCATCACAAAGCAAGGCAGAGAGACTCCTCAACACCATGGCTATGCCTGGCTAATCTAAACTGCATGCTTATGCATGGAAGAGAGGTGGCTCCTTGTTGGCAAGGTGTCTTTTCAGCCCCATTTGGATTCTGGTCTCGTACTCACAGGTTCTATTATAGGTTTTGAGCTTTCCTGCCACACTGGGAGTAACTAATAGTAATTTTAGCTATCATTTGTTATGTCTTTACTACTTGTCAGGCACCATACAAAGTGCTTTATAAACCCTGTCTTTTATAATACCTACAGCCTCCCCCACCTCAATTATTATCCTCATTTTTCCAAATCAAGCATCTAAGGCTGAGTGTGGCTAAGGTCACACAGCTAATGAGTGGTAGACCAGCAATTTAAAATCATATTACTTTCCTTCTTAAATAGTATACTATGTTGTCATCTGGGTGATCTTGACACCTTTGAAGACTTACTTTCCTAGGACACTAGAATGTCTTTATAAATCAAGCCTTAGGCCGGGTGTGGTGGCTCACGTCTGTAATCCCAGCACTTTGGGAGGCTGAGGTGGGCGGATCACGAGGTCAGGAGATTGAGGCCATCCTGGCTAACACGGTGAAACCCCATCTCTAGTAAAAATACAAAAAATTAGCCAGGTGTGGTGGCGGGCACCTGTAGTCCCAGCTACTCAGGAGGCTGAGGCAAGAGAATGACGTGAACCCTGGAGGCGGAGGTTGCAGTGAGCCAAGATCGTGCCACTGCACTCGAGCCTAGGTGACAGAGCGAGACTCTGTCTCAAAAAAAAAAAAAAAAAAAGAAATCAAGCCTTAAACATACTGGTAATTAGTGGATAGGCAGACATTTTCTTTAGGCTCAGAGGATTTCACAGACATAGACAGAGTCTACTATGCAAATCTTTGATTAATGACCAAGTGAATACTTATGGGATATGCAGAAATTCAGTTGAAAGGAGGATAGAGCTACAGTTCCACACTGTGGTGTTTATGGTGGTCTCTAGGGATCTCCCTTCTCCTTTTTTTTTCCTAGAGGTTATCAAGAGTTGGTAGGGTAGTGGGCCAGGTCAAGATGAAACAAGCTATTTCAGTAGAAATCCCTAAATTGTGCTAAGGAGTCATTTGAAAGAAAAAAGTAATTGTTCAAATCAACCTTTGTTTCTTATTTGCTCATAGTAGAAGTCTCACCAGTACTTTATCAGCTCTGTGACTTACTTGACACTCTCAGTATCCTGACCTGGTTAGGAAGGAAACCCCAGTTATGCCCAGAAAAATTAGTTAGGGTACTGCCAAAAATTTCAAGAAACATGGAGTGGCAATCTTGGCTCACTGCAACCTCCTCCTCCCGGGTTAAAGTGATTCTTGTGCCTCAGCCTCCCAAGTAGCTGTGATTACAGGCATGTGCCACCACGCTTGGCTAATTTTTGTATTTTTAGTAGAGACGGGATTTCACCATGTAGGTCAGGCTGGTCTCGAACTCCTGACCTCAGGTGATCCACCTGCCTTGGCCTCCCAAAGTTCTGGGATTATAGGCATGAGCCACTGTGCCCAGCCAAGAATTTTATTTTTCATAATAAACCCTGACATCATGAAATGTAAAATTCACATTCATTTGAAATGAAAATCAAAATGAAAAGAAATTGAGACAATATATTCCAAATGATTACATTCATCATAATATTCTCAATGAATAAGGACCCATAAAATACATTAGAAAAAGTCTTTCTTGGGTTAAATCTGCTTGGTGTTCTATAACCTTCTTGTACTTGAATATTAATATATTTTTCTAGATTTAGGAAGTTCTCGATTATCCCTTTGAATAAACTATCTACCGCTACCTCTCTACTTCCTTTTTAAGGCCAATACCTCTTAGATTTGCCCTTTTGAGGCTATTTTGTAGACCTTGTAGGCATGCTTCATTCATTTTTATGCTTTTTCTTTTGTCTCCTCTGACTCTGTATTTTCAAATAGGCTGTCTTCAAGCTCAATAATTCTTTTTTCTGCTTTATCAATTTTGCTGGTAAGAGACTCTGATGCATTCTTTAGTATGTCAATTGATTTATTCATCTCCAGAATTTCTGCTTGATTCTTTTAAATTATTTTAATCCCTTTGTTAAATTTATCTGATAGGATTCTGAATTCCTTCTCTGCGTTGTCTTGGGTGTCATTGATCTTCCTTAAAATAGTTATTTTGAATTCTCTGTCTGAAAAGTCATATATCTCTGTCTCTCTGGGCCTGGTACTAATGTCTTACTTAGTTCATTTGGTGAGGTCGTGTTTTCTTGTATTGTTTTGATGCTTGTGTATGTTTTTTCGTGTCTGGGCATTGAAGAGGTAGGCACAGCATGAGGACTTGCCCAGAAATAGCAGTCTTTGTGGCCTAGACTGCATTTCAAGTTTATTTAGAATCCCAGATAACTTTAGCCTGTGGTGGTGAAGCTTGCTGGAACTCAGGTTCCAGCCATTTGATGGGGAATTTTCCTCCGGTTAGGGCTGGTCTAAATGCTCCCTCTGTGGGTTCCGCCTGACTCCTGCCCCATGTTGCTTTCTGCTGTGACAGGGGATCACTGAGTTTCAAGGCAAAGTCCCACTATAACTGCACTCTCCCTCCCCCAAGTGCACAAATTCTCTCTCCATGCCACACAACCACCCCTGTGGAATGAAGGAGGGGTGGTGTAGGTGATTCAAGACTGTGTTTCCTACCCCCTTTATTGTTTTTTTTTTTGAGAAAGAGTCTTGCTCTGTTGCCCAGGCTGGAGTGCAACGGCACAATCTTGGCTCACTGCAACCTCCACCTCTGGGTCCTCCTGAGTAGCTGGGATTACAGGCACGCGCCACCACGCTCGGCTAATTTTTGTATTCTTAGTAGTGACAGGGTTTCACCATGTTGGCCAGACTGGTCTTGAACTCTTGACCTCATGATCTGCCCGCCTCGGCCTTCAACATTGCTTCTTTTTTAATAGGATGTTAATACCAGGTACTGTGATTGTTCATTTGATTTTTGGTTCTTATGAAAGTACTTTTTTTGTGTGGATAGTTGTTCAGTTTGGTCTCCTGCATGGGGACTGATCACTGGAGGCTTCTATTCAGCCATCCTGCTCTGCCTCCTTTCATTTTTGTTGTTTTAAGTGACCCAGTTTGTAGTAATTTCTTGCCACATTTCTAGGAAACTAATACAGGCACCGTAATAAATATTTACTTGTGTACATTATTTCATTGTTTCCTCATAGAGCCCTATGAATTACTCATTATTTTACAAATGAAGAAAGTGAAGCCAAGAGTATGAGGGATCTGCCAAAGTCACCCAGCTCATAACCTGGAAAGCCAGGATTTAAGCCCAGCTGGTTTCTCCCTCCAAAGCCTGCTCGAACCACATGGTGCCTAATGTAAAACAGGGGGTTGAACCATCTCCCAGTATTTATTGGTGTTCTGAGAAGGCCCTTGTGACTTATCTGGGTATCTGAGTCTCCAGTCCTGTTTGCAAATCTCTGTTGTAGTGTGTGTGGGAATTAAAAGAACATAACCACCTCATAGGTTCTTATTTGCTTAAGATCGTACACCTCGTATAACTTTTGAAAACCTATTATCTCATTCTTATGGGCTATTCGATTACAGAAAGCTAATTTTGTCAAAGCTGTTTGGTGAAACGCCTCTTTTCTCAGCTCACCTGGCTTGCGCTAATGAGAATAGTGCCATCTGTTGGCCACTTCTTTTGAACGATATCTAAAAGCCCTTGGGAGGGTGTTGCTAAGGCTTTCATCAAGAGACACAGTCATCACTCCATCACAGGCTTTGATAAGGAGAAAAGAAAGGCAACAAGGCCGTGGGGCACAGGAAAGGAGTGAAGGAAGCAGGTGTCAGTGTGAGGCCGCAGAACCTCAACTTTAACCATTTTGCTGTGATTCCCAGGGTAATATGATCTGACATTTTATTAAATTTGACATTAAACCTGCAGTCATTCCCAGGTGGCATGTATATGGAGAGTTGCTGTCACCAGGAAAAGTCATAGAAAGTGAGAAACTAGGCAATGGAAGAGAGATGGGTCTGTCAGTTTCAAATGTTAAAAGGCACTGTGAACGTTGCTTCCTCTTCATGAACCACTGTGCCCATGGGGCAGAGAGGGAGGCAGGTGCAGAGGGGCACAGTGACATGCTCATGTTCCCAGGGCTGGTGAGCCAGAAGCTGAACCCCCAAGCCAGCCTTTGAGCTCCCAGGCTGACCTCTGCCCTCTGCACTTCCATGGGCAAAAGCCTGTAGAAAAGGGAAGTGGAAAGAGGAGTATGGGAAATACAACCGGGGGTCTGGGGCAAGGCTTTGCATCACATCTGAGCAAAAACTGCTTTAACCAGTGCTCAGGTTTGCCATGGTGTTCACTTGGAAAGGCCTTTAGAAAGGACATTCCAGGAAAACTGCATTGAGAGCACTTTTGTAGTATTAATGGAATCACCTTCCAGCTGTGTCTGGTGTGTCCAGTGGGATTCATGTTGCATGTGCCCTGATATTTCTTTTTAACATGCATGATTTGAAAAATGAAATCCTTGGGTGCTGGTTTCTGGGAACTGGGAAGGCCATCTTGCTGCTCTGCTGGTCTGGGTGGCCCAGTTTTTCTGATTTGACCTTTTCCCTAAAGGTAGCAACATCACCCATACCCTAGATTACTTCCTTGGTGGTGGTGAGGAGCATCCCATTCCTGTTAGTTGAGACCTCACTCACACACTGGCTCCTACTCTGCACTTACATGTTCCTGTGAGCTCCTCCTCTAACTACCCACAGGGAATCTGTGCCTGGTGCCCACCACAGGATCAGACATGGAGAGGGGCTAGAGAATAAGCCATGAGTCCATTTTCAAGGTGTCCTGAAGGGCTTTCCCGGAGCATGAAGGCCTTCTGATTTTGCCAGGTGGTGGGGGATTGTGGCATGAATTAGTATATGTGGGAGGAAAGAAGGAAGGTTTGGTTAATGAGTGAACCCCTGATATCTTTAGGAAGCAGTGTTTTGAGTGGAAAAGCAGCCACGGTTGTTACAGATGGATTCTGGTGGCCAGGAAGAGGAAGTGCTGTCATGGCCGCCACAGAGGGAGCCTTCCAAGAAATGGCTAGTGGCAGGGCATGAGTCAATCTGGACTCAGAAGGTCCTGTGGACTGCTCTGCCAAACTGGGAGAGGGCCCAAGTTTCAGCCTGGTTCCAGGTGGCCAAGTTGGAACAGATGGCAACAGTGACTGGTGTGTTTGCCACAGTCAGCATGGCAGCGGGAGGAGAGCCAATAGGTTACAGCCTGCAGCAAGACTGTCTCCCAGTCTCAGGGCTCAGAGAGCAAACTCTTGAAAGTTCCAGCCTGTTGGTCCTGCTGAATCTCTGAGGGTCTGCTCACCCCACTTGTGAGACTCTGATATGGTTTGGCTGTGTCCTCATCCAAATCTCATCTTGAATTGTAGTTCCCATAATCCACACATGTTGTGGAAGGGACCCAGTGGGAGGTAATTGAATCATGGGAGTGGTTATCTCTATGCCGTTCTCTTGACAGTAAGTTCTCATGAGACATGATGGTTTTATAGGGTGCTTTTCCCCCTTTGTGCTGCACTTCTTTCTCCTGCCACCATGTGAAGAAGGATGTGTTTGCTTCCCCTTCTACTATAATTGTAAGTTTCCTGAGGCCTCCCCAGCCATGAGAAACTGTGAGTCAATTAAACCTCTTTTGTTTATAAATTACCCAGACTCAGGTATTTCTTCATAGCAGTGTGAGAATGGACTAATACAGTAAATTGGTACCAGGAGTACTGAGGTGCTGCTATAAAGATACTTGAAAATGTGGAAGTGACTTTGGAACTGGGTAACAGGAAGAGGTTGGAACAGTTTGGAGGGCTCAGAAGAAGACATGAGAATGTGGGAAAGTTTGGAACTTCCCAGAGGCTTGTTGAATAGCTTTGACCAAATTGCTGATAGTGATAGGGACAATGAAATCCAGGCTGAGGTGGTCTCAGATGGAGATGAAGAACTTGTTTGGAACTGTAGTAAAGGTCACTCTTGCTATGCCAAGAGATTGGCAGCATTGTGCCCCTGCCCTAGAGATCTGTGGAACTTCGAGCTTCAGAGAGATGATTTAGGGCATTTGGTGGAAGAAATTTCTAGGTGGCAAAGTGTTCAAGAGGAAGCAGAGCATAAAAATTTAGAAAATTTGCAGCCTGATAATGTGACAGAAAGGAAAACCCCATTTTCTGGGGAGAAATTCAAGCCTGCTGAAGAAATTTGCATAAGTAGCGAGGAGCTGAATGTTAATCACCAAGACAATGGGAAAAATGTCTCCGGGGCATGTGAGAGACCTTCATGGCAGCCCCTCCCATCATAAGCCTGGAGGCCTAGGAGGGATCAATGGCTTCCTGGGCCAGACCCAGTGCCCCCCTGCTCTGTGCAGCCTCAGGACATGGTGTCCTGTGTCCTAGGTGCTTCAGCTCCAGCTGTGGCTAAAAGAGGCCAAGGTACAGCTCAGGTCATTGGTTCAGAGGGTGCCAGCTCTAAGCCTTGGTGACTTCCATGTGGTGTTGAGACTGTGGGTGCATGGAAGTCATGAACTGAGGTTTGGGAACCTCTGCCTTGATTTCAGAGGATATATGGAAATGCCTGGATGTCCAGTCAGAAGTTTCCTGCAGGGGCAGAGCCCTCATGGAGAACCTCTGCTAGGGCAGTGCAGAAGGGAAATGTGGATTTGGAGCCCCCACACAGAGTCACTACTGGGGCACTGCCTAGTGGACCTGTAAGAAGCGGGCCACCATTCTCCAGACTGCAGACCCCAGAATGGCAGATCCACCAACAGCTTGCACCGTGTGCCTGGAAAAGCCACAGATGCTCAATGCCAGCCTGTGAAAGCAGCTGGGAGGGGGGCTGTACCCTGCAAAGCCACAGGGGCAGAGCTGCCCAAGGCCGTGGATATCAGCATGACCTGGATATGAGACACGGAGTCAAAGGAGATAATTTTGGAACTTTAAGGCCTAATGACTGACCTATTGGATTTCGGACTTGCATGGGGCCTGTAGTCCCTTTGTTTTGGCCGATTTCTTCCATTTAGAATGGGTGTATTTACCCAATGCCTGTACGCACATCGTATCTAGGAAGTAACTAACTTGTTTTCAATTTTACAGGCTCTTATGTAGAAGGGAACTGACTTGTCTCAGATGAGACTTTGGATTTGGACTTTTGGGTTAATGCTGGAATGAGCTAAGCCTTTGGGGGACTATTGGAAAGGCATAATTGTGTTTTGAAATGTGAGGACATGAGATTTGGGAGGGGCCAGCAGTGGAATGATATGGTTTGGCTGCATCCCCACCCAAATCTCATCTTGGATTATAGTTCCCACAATCCCCACATGTGGTGGAAGGGACCTGGTGGGAGGTAACTGAATCATGGGCTTGGTTACCCCATGTTGTTCTCATGATAATGAGTGAGTTCTCATGAAATCTGATGGTTTTATAAGGGTTTTTTCCCCCTTTGCTCAGCACTTCTCTCTCCTGCCACCTTGTGAAGAAGGACGTGTTTGCTTCCCCTTCCACAATGATTGTAAGTTTCTTGAGGCCTCCCCAGTCATGCAGAACTGTGAGTCAAGTAAACCCTTTTTCTTTATAATTACCCAGTCTTGGGTATTTCTTCATAGCCATGTAGGAATAGACTAATACAGACTCAATGTCTGCTCTCCAACAATGTCATATTTAAACATTGTGGCAAGTGACTGAGCCACCTTGGCTGGTCTCTGTTGCCTGGGGTCCTGCTTGTCACTTGATCCTCTTCCTGGGAGGAACTGGGAATGTGAGATGATGTGGGGTTGTGTCCAGAGGGTCAGACATTCATGTGTTTGTGGCATCCATTAACTACAAGGCCAAGACATCCATGTCCAAGGAGAAGGCCCCAGGGTTAGAGCCAGGAGCCCAGACTAAAGGCAGTGTGGGCGAGCCTGCCAGCATGGGAGGGGAATGTTCTGCTTTTTCTCCAAAACAGGAGGCCGGGAGGAAGAGTCAAGAAGTCTGTGCTGTTCTCCACTGGTCAGGCAGTTGAGGAATACGGCCGGATCAGTCCTCAATGATCCCATCGTTCACTAGAGATTCCCACTCTCTGAGCCACCCTAATGAGGAAGGAGTTGAGGGCTAGGATTGCTTGGGAACTAATGGGATGGGGCTACTTTTGTAAACTTTTTATACCACAGGGGCAGGACAAGGGCTGCAGGGGATTGAATGAAAGGCCAGGAGAGAAGTTCATCTATGGAAAAGGCCCAGTGGTGAGATAGTAAAATGTGTCAGCAAATTTTGTTTTTATTATTGAGTTGAAATCCACATAACATAAAATCAACCATTTTGAAATGTATAATTCAGTGGCATTTAGTACATTCACAATGTTGTGTAACCATCACCACTGTTAGTTCCAAAACATTTTCATCTCCCTAAAAGGAGACCCTGTACTCATTAAGCAGTCACTCTCCATCCTTCCCTCCCCTAGACCATGGCAACCACTAATCTGCTTTCTGTCTGTATGAATTTACATATTCTAGACATTTCATATAAATGGAATCATAAAATTTGTAATCTTTCGTGTCTGATTTCTTTCACTTAGCATATTTTCAAAGTTCATCACCTTGTAATATGTATCAGATACTTCATTATGCGATTATTTTTGGGCTGAATAATATTCCAATGTATAAATATACCAAGTTTTGTTTATTCATTCATCAGTTGATAGACTGATAGACATTTGGGTTGTTTCCACCTTCTAGCTATTGTAAATAGTGCTGCTATGAAAATTCATGTTTGAGTACCAGCTTTCAGTCCTTTGAGTATGTACCTAGGAGTGGAAGTGCTGGGCTATAGGATAATTCTAGGTTTAACTATTTGAGGAACCACCTGTTTTCCACAGTGGCTGCTGTACCAGTTTACATGCCCATTAGTAATGAACAAGGGTTCCAATTTCTCCACATCCTTACCAACACTTCTTATTTTAATTTTTTTTAAAAAAACTTGAGCTGTGCGTGGTGACTCACACCTGTAATTCCAGCATTTTAGGAGGCTGAGGAGGGTTGATCACTTGAGGCCAGGAGTTCAAGACCAGCCTGGCCAACATGGTGAAACCCCGTCTCTACAAAAAATACAAAAATTAGCCAGGTGTGGTTGTGCACGTCTGTAATCCCAGCTACTTGGGAGGCTGAGGCATAAGAATCACTTGAACCCAGGAGGCAGAGGTTGCAGTGAGCTGAGATTGTGTCACTGCTCTCCAGCCTGGACATTGAAGACTCTGTCTGTAAATAAATAAATAAATAAATAAATAAATAAATAAATAAATATCCTAATGCGTGAAGTGGGTGAGAGTGAAGTGGTAGCTCATTGTAGTTTTGATTTGCATTTCCCTAATGACTAATGACATTGAGCATCTTTATGTGCTTGGTGGCCATTTGTATCCCTTCTTTGGAGAAATGTGTATTGAAACTCTTTGCCCATATTTTGATTGGGTTGTCTGTCTTTTTTTCTTGAGTAGCTAGAGTTCTTTTTATAATTCTGGATACAAGACTCTTATCAGATATATATTTTAAAATATTTGCTCCCACTCTGCAGGGTGTTTTTTCACTGTCCTGATAGTGACTTCTTATGCACAAAAGTTTTTAATTTTGATGAGGTCCAACTTATCTGTTACTGGAATGTTTATAAAAACAAAACCACAGAAAAAAACCAAACAACCAATAAACGAAACTCCCCAAATAAACAATAAAGGGAAACAACCAAGAGGCATTGAGAAATGCATGATACCTTCATACAAGAGACTACTAGGTGGCTTTGGATATAGAAAAATACCTAAAAACATGGAAAGATAAAGATGAAGTGGGAGGAGAAGTTTTCAAAGTAGTATGTTCTTTCTCCTTCCCTCCACCAACACAAAGTAGAAATTTGTCCAAACGCAGCAGTTTCCCTTGTGGGTGGGGTGAACAGGAGTAGGATGAGGTTTTGCATGCTCTTTACATTTCCCATTTCTTAATGTATTTGCTCTGGTGCCCCCGGAACTGCCTGCTTAGTGGCTCTCTTGCCCTCTCCTGACTCAATCTCTTAGGTCCCAATCAATTGCTGGAGGTAGGATGGAGAAAAGACTGGTGAACCCATCTCAGGGTGGCCCCAGCTGCTCCCATTGGGGAGCTCCATTTGGAGAAGGCTCCCGGGTCTGTCCCCCATCCAAGCCCTGGATTTTTCTTTTCTTTTTTTTTTTTTTTTTTTTTTTTCAGACGGAGTCTCACTCTGTCGCCCAGATCTTGGCTCACTGCAACCTCTGCCTCCCAGATTCAAGCGATTCTCCTGCCTCAGCCAACCGAGTAGCTGGGACTACAGGCATGCGCCACCATGCCCAGCTAATTTTTGTATTTTTAGTAGAGACGGGGTTTCACCATGTTGGTCAGGCTAGTCTTGAAATCCTGACCTTGTGATCTGCCCGCCTTGGCCTCCCAAAGTGCTGGGATTACAGGCATGAGCCACCGCACCCGGCCACACCTGGATTTCTTATCTGCCTCCTGGACCCCACCCAGAAAGAACAGGGTCATCTTCCACCTTTGCTATTCCATTCTACCATTACTCCAGCCCAATTCCCTGCCTCTCTAGGGGCACTGGGAGCTCAGGAAAAGAGATTCTGCTTGGGGTTCTATTTCAGACTTGGTTCCTGTCCTTGATTTCTCTGTAAAATGGAGATAAAGGTTAGGTGGTTGTGGGATTATGATAAGATTAGGAATGCAAAGCACCTAGAATGGTGCCTGGACATGGCAGGCTCTCATCGGATGTCCATTCTCTTCACTTGGTTCCCTTTCCCCACAGTAACAAGGCTTCTCCAGGTGAGAGCTGATGACAAACGTTGAACAGACATTGTATTCGCTGCTGACAAGCATCCCAAAGGAACCTTACTAAAAACTCCAGGTTGTGCAGTTTGCCTGGCACCACACAGTAGTACGTGGAAGAGCTGGACTCACGGCTCAGGGCTTTGGTCTCCTGGGGTCCCATTTGAGCAGAACTGGCCTTCCTGCCTTCCCTTCCTCTGTAGCAGGGATGGGCCTCTTCAGGAGGCCTTGGAGCCAGGCTCTGGGGGTATCATCCCCCATCTTGGTTTGCCAAGTCACGTGATCCCTGGAGTGGGGATGGAACCATCAGGGACTGAAGAGGACCATCTAGACAAAGGGGAGGGAAGCTCAGGGACTGGGGTCCATTTCTCCTGTGGTGGCAGATGCCATAGGGTGTTGGCACTAGTGCTTTTGGAGGGGTTCTTGTCAGGGTGCTGTGACCCCTGGGTTGCCCTTGGCAAGAGGAGTGCCCCCAGGGCCCCTAAACTCAGACTGCACTCCTGAGTCTGAGCATAGCCCTGTGTCCTCAGGATGCCTCTCACCCTGGCATCTTCCTCTAACACTCCCCTCGGCCTTCCCTCTTCCACCTTTTGCCTGCTTGCCAACGCTTAGAGCAGCCATTAGGGAGCTCTCTTCTGTGGGAGCCACTAGGGAGGGGGACTCTGATGGGACAGAGTTTGCCTCCAAGGTTGGGGAAGGAAAGCAGGCTTCCAGGGCCGGGTCCTTTATCTTCTCCAGGGTTCTGCAGTAACCTGGCTGGTAGGGAGGCAGTGGGAGGTGACCTCAGGCAGGGAGAAGGGTCTCAGCGCTACACAAAATGACCTGCGTGGAGTCTGTTTCAGTTCACTTCACCCTAGTCCACCCTCAGGATTCTACTGACTTAGGCACTTTTGATCACCAGACTCTAAAACGGAAGAGGACTTATGTTTTGGGTCATTTGAACAGAGACTGTCAACAGGACAAGCAGCCACCTCTCACGGCCAGGCCAGGCTGCTGCCTGCTTCTCATGGGGCAGTAGTCCGGGTCAAGTCAGTTCTCAGCACAGCCTCTGAACAGGAAACACGGTCCCTGCTACAGCCTCCCCCACCCTTACCCCTCAGAGGCTTCTCCCTGCCAGCTCCTGGCCATGGGAGCCAGTGACCTTGCCATGGGAGCCGGTGACCTCACCATGGGGCCTCTATCCACATGGGGCCATTGCATCACCCCCACCAGATACGGAAGGCCTCTAGTTGGGATTTTAGTGTATTAAACCAAGGACTTTTTTTTTTAAACGTAGAGAAAACAAGAAGACATGACAACACCAGAAACAAGAACATCTCTCTGGCCAGCCTGTGCTGACCAGTACACAGTGAATCACAAAGAGAAAAGTATGTCATTCCGGTTGGTGTCTAGAAGCTCCACAGCCTAGAAAACAGACTGCAAATAAATAAAGTGCATGGAGACCCCATCACGCAGCAAGGGCCCCGTAGGGAAGAGAAGAGGTGGAGAGGGGAGGTAGAGAAGCAGCTGGCGGGGCTACCACTTCAGGCAGCAGGGGTGAAAAGGCAGGGACAGGAGCAAATGCTGAGGGCTCAGCCCTGCTCCTCCCCAGCCAGCCCCTCTAGGCCAATACAGCCACAGCAGAAGCCATGGGGGGTGGGCAGACATGGACTTCCATGACCCTCTTATGGGGTGGGGCTCCCTGCAGTCGGGGGTCTCTGAGGGTAGGGACCCCTGCAGCTCCGACACACATTTCTCCCAGTAGGGAAGCAGCTTCCAGAGTCCCAGGATGAGCCCCTTGCATGGGGAGGGCTCAGGCACCCCCCCACAGTATCACGCATGCACTCAGCAAAGAACTTTCCTCCACCCTTCCTGGCTGGCCCAGGAAGAGGCTGGAGCTAGGGATCCAGTCACCCAGAGGGTGACATCAGGGTTTGAAACGGCCACATCTGTGCATCAGACACAAGGAGGCCCCTCACTCCTCTTCTCCTCCAGCTCTGTGTCACTCTTGTCCCACAGAGGCTGCCCTCAGAGATCTGTTGGGGGGACCAGCAGGCTGACAGACCCCCAGAGGTGGTCAAGGGTGGACAGGATTGGGGGGGATGAGAGAGGCCAGCAAGGTCAGGGGTTCTCAGGAGACTTGGGACAAGGAGGCACGCCATCAGGCCCTGGCTGTGGGAGACTGCAGGGCGCACGAGGCAGCCACTGTCCAGCCTCTTCTGGGGTGAGGCAGGCGGACAGCTTCATTCAGGACCTGGGTCCAGTGGGCAGCTGAGGAGGGTACGTGGTAGGTGGTTGGGCCACTCTGTCCCTGGAGCTGGCCAGACTGCTGCAGTTTCCAGTCCCAGGAACTGAGAACGTGGCCCTCGGGGTACCAGTGCAAGAGATGCGGAAATGGGGATAGAAGGTGAGGGCGAGGTCCCTTCCTGGCTCCCCTCTGGGCTGCTCCTGAGCATTGTACACCAGTTAGCAGCACACCCGGGGGCCCCCAGGACCAATCCAAGCCGTGAGGATGAGATTCTCCTGTGTGATCCTGGGGATGGGGGGGTCGAGCTTGAGGAGAGAGAATTGGGGTCATCCCATGGGTCTCAGCCCCAGCCCACCTCAGGTTTATCCCTTCACCGTCCTGGTTATGTCATGTCTCCAGGAGCCATGACACCACCATCATCCCCACTTGCCCACCAAACTGGGAGGTTTGTGCCACTTCACTGCTGAGAAGCCCTTGGTGAAGCTCCAGGTGGGGTGGGGAGGCTAGGCTGTGGGGGAAAGCTTGGCTCCCCAGGGGTCCTGGGGCTCATCTCTCCTGTCTCCCATCTCAGCTGTCTGTCCTAATCTTCCCTGTGACTTTCCGTACTGCTCCAAAGAAAGCGAGATCCCCAGTTTCCCTACCCTTGGGCCCCTCTCCCTTGGTGCCCTAGGAGCCCTATGCTTCCCTCTTCATTTCCCCCTCCCTCCTCCCACCATGCCAGGTCTTGGAGAAGACTTGGGAGGGGTGTGGGGGCCTGCAGGCCCAGGGGCACATGCAGTTCCTCCTCCTCCTATCTGTGTGTGAAGGGGAAATCCCCCCCCTTCCCGAAGCCTCAGTTTCCTCTGTCATTAGGAAGGGGAAATACACCTCTCACAGGGCTGCTAGCAGATTTCAGTTCCCGGGGAACTCAGACCTTCCTTCCCAAGCCAGGACTCGATCACTGGGCACTCCCACCCCTGTGAGCCTTTGTCCATGCTGTGCCTCTACTAGGAAGGCCCTTCTTCTCCTCTTGTTCAGGCCCTTCACGCTGCCTCTGCCCAAGCAGGTCCAGGGCCAGAGGTGCCCCAGGGTAGGGATGAGACTCTTGGCAAGGCCAGAGAAGGGGCGGGTCACCGCCTACAAACGTCAATGCCTGAAAGAGAAAGAAAGAGATGGGGACCTCAGTTGCCTAGCCACCAGACACGTCCGTGCTTCCCCCAGGAATGGCCTCCTCTGCAAGCCCCTCCTCCATCTGCTCTGCCCACCCCAGGCTGAGAGCTGCTGTGTGCTCAGGGAGGTCTCTTTTTCCCAGATCACTTCAGTACACAGTGGGCTTCTCGAGGCCGTCTGGGGCTGGAGGATGGGACTCTGGCCCTGGGAGGGCCTTGCTAGCCAGGGGCCTTAGGGAGCATGGGCTGACATGGCAGAAGAGCAAGACTGGGGGAGGGGACGGTAGGAATGCGTCTCTCCCACTCTTCCCTGTCTTCAAATGCAAAGCTTGCGGGGTGCCCTCAGGTAGGGGCAGGGGAACACGAGGGACAGCAGGAGCAGGCAGAGACCAGTCCTCTGGCCCCAAAGACAGGGCAGGAGGCAGTTTTTCCAAGGGCTGTGCAGGAGCTGCAGAGAGACCCAGGGCTGACGGCTGAGAAGAGAACAGACGTAGGGCTTGGTCTAGAAGAGAACCGTCCTCCCTATGCCCACCGACTGCGGGGGAGAAGAGTGGGGACATCGTTGCTCCTCTAGGGCCTTCCCGGGGCCGCCCCCAGCCCATTACCCTCCATTCCCCAGGTTTCAGTGGACACCCCCGGGGCCTCTGCGGAAAGGGAGGCAGGCACTGGGGCAGGGGCGGGAGGGGGCCGCCCCTCACCCTATCCTGGAATGATGACTGGGGAGGAGGGGAGAGCCTGCGGCTGCCTTTCCTTTCCCCACCTGGGCTCCCCAGCTCTTCGGGCTGGTTTGCCCCGGTGCCTTCCATATTTCCCCCTGACTGCCAAGGCGCCCCGACCTCTGCAGGGCAGAGTCACAGCGCCTCCCCCATTCCAACCTGTCGCCTCCTACCTTTCTGCTCGGGGCCTGGAAAGTCAACTCGCCGCAGCAGAATTCCCTCCTTCTGGTTTCCCCCTCTTTGGCCAATATGAGGCAACAGGTCGTCCGAGCTCAGGTAGTTTCTGGAGCCCAATGGTAGGGGCCTGTTCAGTACGTTTCTGCGCGAGCCGGGGTCCCGGGCTGAGACCGCGGCCGGGGCCAGGGCTGGGCCTTCGTGCCCGGGCGGCGTAGGTCTAGAGTCCAGGGGCCTGGGCCGCCCAGCCTCCGCCCCCCACCGCGACCCAGCTTTCCTTCATGCCCGCGACCCGGCCGGGGGCGGGCGGGGACAAGGGCGCCCCTCCAGCCGGGCCTCTGCCGCCGCCGCCGCCGCCGGCGCTCACTCGATCCGCACTTGCAGGCGGACGTTGAGCATCACCGAGGCCACGATGTAGAAGTAGGGGAAGTTCACGCGCAGCCGCCAGGCCAGGTCAAAGAAGGTGAGCAGCGTGCGCGTGAGCCCCTTGCAGAAGGCGCCGTATGAGCCTCGGGCCGCCGCCGAGCGCGACAGCCTAACCGCCAAGCCAGACAGGGCCGCTGCCGCCGCCGCCGCAGACAGAGCCGCCGACGCAGCCATGGGCCCGGGCCCCGCGCAGGCCCCGACGACCGACCGACCCGCACGAGCTCGAGCCTCAGGACGGCGGGACCCCAACACTAGCGCGCCCCGCCGGCCGCCGGGAGAGCCATGTCCACCCTGCCCTCTCCCCGCCCTCTCCCCGCCCTCTCCCCGCCCATGCCCCGCCCCGCCCCGCCCTCGCCCCCCGCCCTCGGGTTCTCCAGAGGAAGCCTTGTTCCGGGGACCGCTGCCTCGGCCCCTCCTCCACTAGCCCGCACAGCTCCGCCCCTTCCACACCTCCTCACTGCGGGCCCCGCCCACCAGCATAGCTCCGCCCCTAACTTAGCCACGCTCCGGCCCAGCGGCCCCGCCCACTAGACACGCCCTGTATTCTCAGCTCCGCCCACCGCCCGGTCCCACCCACAAAGCCCTGCCTCTTTTCGGGCGCTTCCCAAGGCAGGAGCGGATTGAAGGGCGGAGCTGCCAGGGATCGATCGCTGTGACACTGTCTTCTAGTGTGGGGCAGGAGTG
Organism: Nomascus leucogenys; assembly: GCF_006542625.1. Lineage (NCBI taxonomy): Eukaryota > Metazoa > Chordata > Mammalia > Primates > Hylobatidae > Nomascus > Nomascus leucogenys. The sequence goes on along the minus strand of NC_044406.1, from coordinate 120,879,175 downwards.
GAGGAGGGCAGTCTGGACCGCTAAGCTGATTCTGTACAGAAAGCACATGCAGAAGCCTCTGCCTGTTCACATCACTCCCCTTCTCCCACGGTCTCCCCTGAAAACTTGCCAGCCAAAACCTTTCTTTAATTCGCATTTCTCTTTAATGCGCATAGTGCAGTAATTCTGCGCCGTGTCAAAAAAAAAAAAGAGTGTCACCAAACCCACACGCGTGCATTTTTCCCTTTCTGCTGTATTTGCTGGTCACGTATATCTCTGTGTTGGCGAATTTCCCCCTTGTCCTTCCCTTTCTCAGCAGTCTTCTTGATCCATACAATGTTATCTCGGGTTTTCATTTGCTCTTGTTTATGGCCTTTTTTTTTTCTTGCCGGTGTGCTTAAAAGCCCTTTTGTGGTTTCATTCAATCTTTATTAAACGTAAACCAATCAAAACCCAGTAGCGTTTTTTCGGACTGTTTAATAAAGCAGGGAAATGCTCACACTTCGTTATGGTCATGACTTTTGAAAAACTGTCCGCAAGAAGAAGGTTCACCCGACCCCATCCGGGTTTTCACAGCAAAGATTGACGTGGGTATTTAAGAACTCTCAAAATACCTGTTCGCCGTCACACTTGATCATCTCTATGGTATCCCACGTAACTGTTTAAGGAACGCAGTAGATTCATATACACTTATTAGGCAATTGTCCTACCTACATGATCATGTAAAAAAAGACAAAACTGAGCATTAAGGAAACTGAAGGAGATGGTGTGGTGCAGGGCTGATTGGTAGTCCACTTTTCCACCTGCTGCCAAACACAATTAAATCATTTTTTAGAGAAAGAGTCTCACTCTGTTGCCCAGGCTGCAGTGCAGTGGTTTGGTCATAGCTCATGGAAGCCTTGAACTCCTGGGCTCAAGCGATCCTCCTGCCTCAGGCTCTAGAGTAGCTAGGACAATAGATGGGGCTACAAATTCTATATCCATGAATACATCTTTTAAGGATGAAATGGAAATAAAGATATTTTCAGATAAAAGAAGATTAACAGAATTTGTGAATAACAGACCTATGCTTAAAGAATGGCAGAAGGAAGTTCCCTAAACAGAAATAACAGAAAGATGATGGCATTTCAGGAAGGAAAAAGAACAATTGGAAAGAGTAAATATAGGGGTAGATATAATAGATCATCCTCCTCATGAGTTTTTAAAATGATGTTTGATGGTTGAAGCAGAAACTATTATGTCATCTGATGTGATGCTTAATATATAGAGAGGAAATACTTAAAACATTTGTATTAAAAGTGAGACAGGTAAATAAACCTAAACAGAACTAAGATTTCTACAACTTACTGGAAGTGGTTTAAAATATCCATGGTAGTAGAATGTGATAAGTTAATATGTATATTGTAATTCTTATTGATATGGTTTGGCTCTGTGTCCCCACCCAAATCTCACCTTGAATTGTAATCCCCATAATCCTCACATGTCAAGGGCCATGTGGGCGGCAAGCCACCCAGGCACCGAGGCAAGAGACCGAAGACAAGAGCTGTTCCAGTATAATAAAATATAAAACAAGAATAGTCATACCAGATATAGATCTTAGACATGATTATATATGAATATCATTAATCATTAGTTCGTAGTAATTACTCTTTATCCCAATATTATAATAATCCCTGCTCTATAATCATAACCTAGGAAAAACCAGGCCATACAGAGATAGGAGCTGAGGGGACATAGTGAGGTGTGACCAGAAGACAGGAGTGCGAGCCTTCTGTTGTGCCTGGACAGGGCCACCAGAGGGCTCCTTGGTCTAGCGGTGATGCCAGCATCTGGGAAGATGCCCATTGCCAGGCGGACCATGGTCTAGCAGTAGCAAAAGGTGTCAAGGAACAACACCTGCTACTGAGCAGACCGGGAAAGGGAGTCACCTTTTCCCCGGGGGAGTTTAGAGAAGACTCTGCTCCTCCACCTCTTGTGGAGGGCCTGACACCAGTCAGGCTTTCCCACAGTTATCGGGAGGCCTAACTGTCTCCCTGTGATGCTGTGCTTCAGTGGTCACGCTCTTAGTCCACCTTCATGTTCCATCCTGTACAACCTGGCTCTGCTTTCCAGATAGCAGTAGTAAATTAGCGAAAGTACTAAGAGTCTCTGATATGTAGAAACAATGGCATAAGCTGGCTTTCTCTTTGTCTTCTCTCTCTCTCTGCCTCGGCTGCCAGGCAGGGAAGGGCCCCCTGTCCAGTGGACACGTGACCCACGTGACCTTACCTATCATTGGAGAAGACTCACATTCTTTATCCTGCCCCTTTTGCTTTGTATACAATAAATAACAGTGAAGCCAGACATTCGGGGCCACTACCGGTCTCCGCGCATTGGTGGTAGTGGTCACCCGGGCCCAGCTGCCTTTTCTTTTATCTCTTTGTCTTGTGTCTTTATTCCTACACTCTCTCGTCGCCGCACACGGGGAGAGACCCACCGACCCTGTGGGGCTGGTCCCTACAGGGCCAGACCAGGTGGAGGTAATTCAATCATGGAGACAGTTTCCCCCATGCTGTTCTTGTGATAATGAGTGAGTCTAACAAGAGCTGATGGTTTTACAAGTGTCTGTGTCTGGCATTTCCCCTGCTTGCACTCACTCTGTCCTGCCACCCTGTTAAGAAGGTGCCTGCTTCTCTTCTGCCTTCTGCCATGATTGAAAGTTTCCTGAGGTCTCCCCAGCAATGTGGAACTGTGAGTCAGTTAAACCTCTTTCCTTTATAAATTACCCAGTCTCTGGTATTTCTTCGTAGCAGCGTGAGAACGAACTAATACACCTACAGTAACCACTAAAGTAACTATACAAAGACATATATTTTTTAAAAAGCACTATAGATAAATCAAAATGAAGTTCTAAAGAGTGTTCAAATAACCCAAAGGAAGGTAATATATGGAAACAGAAGAACAAGAAACAAAATTAACAAAGAAAAAACATATAATAATATGTCACACTGAAGTCCTAATATATCAATAATTAGTGTACATGTAGGTGGTCTAAGCATACCAATTAAAAGATAGAGATACGTAGAATGGATATAAAACAAAAACCATGACTCAAGTATATCCTATTTATAAGAAACTCACTTCTAATGTTCTTAATTTTAAAGATTTACTCATTCTCAAGCATAATTTAATGTTCCCCATAAACAAACAATTTCCTCCCAAAACTATACATAATTTTATAATGGAAATAAATTTTAGCAATTGAACTTGGAAGCTCAAAATCTTACAATTGGAGAGGATCTTTAAGACCATCTATTTTAATATCCCCCCTCATAGAGGACTTATTTTAACAATATCCCTGACCAATGATCAATTTCCAGCTGGTGCTAGAACGATTAAGTGACAGGAACGTCATTGCTTCTCAAGATGGTCCATTCCTTATGTCGAACAAAGACAGTTTCAATCCATTGGTATAAATTCTAAATTTTGCACAATAGTAGGTTAACCCTTTAGCATGGTAGACTTTCAGATAGTTGAAGCAACACTCATGTTTCCTTACTAAATATTTGTTCTCTAAACAACAGACTTTTCTTTCAAGTGTTCTTCATAAGGTCAGTTCCTTTATCATCTGCATTGCAGTCCTCTGGAAATAGGCCATTTTATCAATGTTTCTCTTAAAATGAGGCACCTGCAATGGGACTCTATACTACATATGTGGGGTACCAGTTTTATTTTTTCTATGTAGATGTTTGGCTTCGGAAAGAATGAGATTAGAACATGCTTATTTATTTACTAGTATTTATTTTTTAACAGATTTTTTGAGATATAACTTATATATCATAAAATTCATCCTTTTAAAATGTGCAACTCAATAGTTTTTAGGATATTTGCAAAGTTGTACAACCATCACCACTATCTCATTTTAGAACATTTTTCTTCCACAAAAAGAAACTCTGTACCCCTTAGCAATGAATCCCCATTCTCCCCTCCCCCCATCCGCTTGTAAGGGGCTATTTTGATTTATCTATAGTGTTTTTTTTTTTAAATATATGTCTTTTTATGGTTACGTTAGTGGTTACTCTGGGTATTACAATATACATATTAACTTATCACAATCTACTGGCATGGACATTTTAAACCATTTCCAGTAAGGTGTAGAAATATTCCATTTAGGGCTGTTTACCCTCCTCACTTTTAATACAAATGTTTTAGGTATGTCCTCTACATATATTGAGCATCACATCAGATGACATAATAGTTTCTGCTTCAACCATCAAACACCATTTTAAAAACTCATGAGGAGGATGGTCTATATTGGCAAAAGTTAATATACATTCTATCTCATGGATTTGCCTATGTTGGACATTTCATATAAATGGAGCATACAGTATATGGTATATTGTGAACTGGTTCTTTTACTTAGCAGAAAGTTTTCAAAATTTGTCATGTAGTAAATATCAGTATTTCATTTTTTTATGGCTGAATAACATTCAATTGCATAGATAGAGCAAATTTGGTGTAAATCAAAAGTATCTATGAGAGGTCCCAATCAATTTAGAAAGTTTATTTTGCCAAGGTTAAGGATGCATCTGTGACACAGCCTCAGGAGTTCCTGATGACATGTGTCAGAGGTGGCTGGGGTACAGCTTGGTTTTATACATTTTAGGGAAACATGAGGCATCAATCAATACATGTTAAGATGGACATTGTTTTGGGCTGGAAAGGCAGGATAACTAGAAGCAGGAGAGTGGGAGACTTCCAGGTTATATGTAGATTTAAAGATTTTCTGGTTGGCAATTGGTTGAAAGAGTTATTATCAATAGAAAGGAATGTCTTGGTTATGAGAAAGGGTTGTGGAGACCAAGGTTTATCATGCAGATGAAGACTTCAGGTAGCAGGCTTCGGAGAGAATAGATTGTAAATGTTTCTTATCAGAGTTAGAGTCTGTTCTATCAGTAATTCCAAAAGGGAGGAGGGTATAATGAGGTATTTCTGGGTTCCCCTTGCAATCATGGCCTGAATTAGTTTTTCAGGTTAACTTTGGAATGCCTTTGGATGATAGGAGGAATCCATTCAGATGGTTGTGTGGCCTAAGAATTTTATTTTTGGTTTATGATGGACGTTTGGGTTGTTTCCATTTTTTTAACTATTGTGAATAATACTGCTGTGAATGCTTATGTACAAATTTTTGTGTGGGCTTGTATTTTCATTTCTCTTGGGTACATTACTAGTGGTGAAATTGCTGGACTATGTGGTAACTCAATGTTTAACTTTCTGAGGAACAGCCAGAGGGTTTGCCAAAGTGGCTGTAACATTTAATGATCCCACTAGCAATGTATGAAAGTTATAATTTCTCCACATCCTTGCCAATATTTTTTATTTCCTGTCTTTTATATTGTAGCACCCTAATGGATGGGCATCTCATTGTGATTTTGATTTTTATGTACCCAGTGACTAATTATGTTGAGTATGTTGTTGTGTGCTTGTTGGCCATCTTTGGCACAATGATGTGCAACCATCACCACTATCTAGTTCCAAATCTTTTTTATCACCCCAAATGATACTCATTAAGCAGTTACAACCCATCCTCTTCCTGGTCCTAGCTCATGGCAACCATGAATCTGCTTTCTGTCTCTTTAAATTTGCCTATTCTGGATATTTCATGTAGATGAAATCATACAGTATGTGTTCTTTGTCATTAGCTTATTTCACTTACCATAATGTTTTTGAAGTTCATCCACGTGGTAGCATGTCTCAGTGCTTCATTTTTATGGCTGAATAATAATGGATGTACCAAATTTTGTTTATTCATCCATTTAAGGGCATTTGCATTGTTTCCACCTTTTAACTATTGTAAATACTGCAACTATGGACATCGTGTACAAGTATGTGTTTGAATGTTTGTTTTCAATTCATTTGGGTGTACAGTACATGAATGTTTGTTTTCAATTCTTTTGGGTATACTACCTCAGAGAAAAATTGCTGGGTCATATGGTATGATATGGTTTGGATATTGGTCCCCTCCAAATCTCATGTTGAAATATGACCCCCAGTATTGGAAGTAGGGCCTGATGAAAGGTGATTAGATCATGGGGGTGCATCTTTCATGAATGGCTTAGTGCCATCCTCTTGGTGATGAGGATGAGGTGCTTCACCTTCTGCCATGATTGTAAGCTTCCTAAGACATCACCAGAAGCTGAACAGATGCTGGTGTCATGCTTGTACAGGCTGCAGAACTGTGAGCCAATTACACCTCTTTTCTTTACAAATTACTCAGCTTCAAGTATTTCTTGATAGCAACACAAAAATGGATAAATGCATGGCAATTCTGTATTGAACATTCTGAGGAAATGCCAAACTGTTTTTCACACTGGGTGCACGTTGCCTCTCTCCCTTCACCTTAACCTCTGGAAGATCTCATTCAGTGAGAGACTTCCCTTTATATGCAAGTCATGTAAATGAAGGTTGCTGTGTGCTATGTCCTCCTCATGGTCATATCTTTTTCTTTGATCAGCTCTGAAATCCCTCAAGCTCACTATACTGTTCTAGAACATATTTGTTTTAGTGAGATTTTAGTGAAACAGCCCTGGCTGGAGCATCTGCACCTCAACATGGCCCTGCCCTCCAAAAAGTAACCCCAGCCTTCCTCTGCCCCACCACTTTCATAGCATGCCATGTGCTCCAGCAAAGGGGCATGGCAGCTGGAGAGAGGAAAATGCCCCTGCTTCATAAGCAACTGGATATTGTTTCTTAATGAATTAGCATTTTGCACATCAGCCTGAGCTCCCAGCAGCTGTGCTGGGGCCACTGAAGCTCTGCCTGCCTGCATCTGCCTGCTGCCCCCTCTGTGGGGGAGTAGTCTGTGTTCTGGACAAAGGGATACTTTGCAGATAGCTTTTAGAACACGACAGCCAGTGAAATTTCTTCTGTCCAGCCACAGCAAATGGAGCCCTAGAGCCCTCCAACTTTCCGGTCAACATTGAGATTTAGAGGAAATATCACCCCGTGCTTCTCTTCCTTACTTTTTATTTCTTCAGTTTATAGTGTTCTTTCTGAAATCCTGGAATTCTGGCAGAAGCTGTGGAACTTCCATTTCCTTTCCAGCACTAATGGTTTCCAACCCAAGGATTATTTGGAACCCAGAAGGTGGCCATTGCCACCAATCGAGAGAACAGTTTGTCATTTTATGTGTCTGTTTCTAATATTTTATTGAGAGTGAGAGAACAGTCCTCCTCTTTTTAGAATTTTAAAAAACATTTTTGTAAATGTATCAAAAATTGTTGCTCACTGGCTGTTAAAGCTCCAAATTCTTCAGTTTTTACAGACCGAATTTCCTGTTTGTAGGCAGCTCTAGTTGTCACCTCGTCTGTAGGAGGATTCAGAATTGGGACCAAAAATTGTTATAGCCTCGTTTATCTTCCCCAGGTACCATGCCAGCTGGCACACACAGAAGCATGGTGATGATTATGTCAGGTTTCTATCAAATCATAAAATATTTCCATTGTAAGAGTCTGATTGTTATATTCATGCTGCACTTTAGCTTTTTTAGCATCTTTAAATTTCAGCAGCCTTCTTGAAGAGTAATTATCATCTAAAATCCAGTAATTTGAAAGGGTTGTGACTAAAGGGTTGTTGACAGGTCTCTGTTGCCTGTACTTGCAGTGAAGGGGGCTTTTAAGGAGGTGGAAACTGAGTCTTTGAGATAGGTTAGGTGGGAGTCTGTGAACCCAGTGTATTTGCATTCACAATCAGCATTATTATTTATTTATTTTTAAATTTCAACTTTTATTTTATTTTATTTTCTGAGACAGGTTCTTGTGCTGTCACCCAGGCTGGAGTTCAGTGATGCGATCTTGGCTCACTGCAACCTCCGCCTCCCAGGCTCAAGCAATCCTCCTGCCTCAGTCTCTTGAGTAGCTGGGACTACAGGCCATGCCACCATGCCCCGCTAATTAAAATTTGTGTAGAGATGGTGGTCTCACTATGTTGCCCAGGCTGGTCTCAAACTCCTAGGCTCAAGCAATCTTTCCACCTCAGACTCCCAAAGTGCTGGAATTACAGGCATGAGTCACTGTGCCCAGTCTCAACTTTTATTTTAGATACACAGGGGTACATTTGCAGGTTTGTTACATGAGAATATTGTGTGATGCTGAGGTTTTGGATATGGATCCTGTCACCCAGCTAGTGAGCATTGTATCCAATAGATCGGTTTTCAACTCATCCTTCTCCCTTCCTCCCTCCTCCCCTTTCTGGTAGTCCACAGTGTCTATTGTTTCCATATTTATATCCATGTGTGCTTAATGTTTAGCTCCCATTTTTGAGCTGGAACATGTGCTATTTGGTTTACTGTCCCTGTGTTCATTCGCTTAGGATTATGACCTCCAGCTCCATCCATGTTTCTGCAAAGTAGTAAGATTTCATTCTTTTTTATGGCTGCATAGTATTCCATGGTGTATATGTGCCACATTTGTTTAATCCAATCTACCATTGATGGGTACCTGGGTTGATTCAGTATCTTTGCTATTGTTAATAGTGCAACCATGAACACATGAATGCATATGTTTTTTTGGTATAATGATTTATTTTCATTTGAGTATATGCCCAGTAATGGGATTGCTGGGTTGAATGGTAGCTGTTTTAAGTTTTTTGAGAAATCTGCAGACTACTTTCCACAGTGGCTGAATTTATTAACATTCTCATCAACAGGTATAAGCATTCTCTTTGCAGCCTCGCCAGCATCTGTCATTTTTTGACTTTTTAGTAATAGCCATTGTAACTGGTGTGAGATGGTATATCACTGTGGTTTTGATTTCCATTTCTCTGATGATTAGTGATATTGAGCATTTTATAATATTTGTTGGCCACCTGTATGTCTTCTTTTGATAAGTGTCTGTGCATATCCTTTGCCCATTTTCAATGGAGTTATTTGTTTTTTCTTGTCAATTTAAGTTCACCATAGATTCTAGATATTAGGCCTTTCTTGGATGCATAGTTTGTGAATATGTTGTCCCATTATGCATGTTATCTGTGTTTTTTTTTCTCTATTGACAGTTTCTTTTGCTGTGTAGAAGCTCTTTAGTTTAATTAGGTCTTATTTGTCCATTTTTGGTTTTGTTGCAATTGCTTTTGGGGACTTAGTAAAAAATTCTTTGCCAAAGCTGATGCTGAGAAGAGTATTTTTTAGGTTGTCTTCCAGGATTTTTACAGTTTAAGGTCTTACATTTAACTCTTTAATTGATTTTGAGTGAAATTTTATATATAATGAAAGGTAGGGTTCCAGCTTTAATCTTCTACATATGACTAGCCAGCTATCCCAGTACCATTTATTGAATAGGGAGCCCTTTCCCTATTGCTTGTTTTTATCAGCCTTGTCGAAGATCAGATGGTTAGATGTGTGGCCTTATTTCTGAATTTTCTATTCTGTTCCATTGGTGTATGTGTCTGTTTTTGTACCAGTACAAAAAGCTGTTATGATCTCTGTGGCTATATAATATAATTTGAAGTTGGGTAGTATGATGCCTCCAGCTTTTTCCTAGGATTGCATTGGCTATTCAGGCTCCTTTTTGTCTTCATGTGAATTTTGGAATAGTTTTTTTTCTAATTCTGTGAAGAATGACGTTGGCAGTTTGATATGAATAGCGTTGAACCTGTAAATTGCTTTGGGCAGTATGGCCATTTCTATGATATTAGTTCTTCCTACCCATTAGCATGGAATTTTTAAAAATTTATTTATGTCATCTCTGATTTCTTTCATCATTGTTTTGTAGTTCTCCTTTTAGAGATCTTTCACCTCCTTGGTTAGCTGTATTCTTAGGTATTTCATTTCCTTTGTAGCTATTGTAAATGGGGTTATGTTCTTGATTTCACTCTCAGCCTGGATATTGCAGGTGTGTAGAAATGCTCCTGAGTTTTGTACAATGATTTTGTATCCTGAAACGTTACTAAAGTGATTTATCAGTTCTAGGATCCTTTTGGCACAGTCTTTAGGGGTTTCTAGGTACAGAATCATATAGTCAGTGAAGAGAGATAGTTTGACTTCTTCTTTTGCTATTTGGATGCCTTTTATTTCTTTTTCTTGCCTAATTGCTCTAGCTAAGACTTCCAGTACTATGTTGAAAAGGGGTGGTGGGAGTAGGCATCCTTGTTTTGTCCCAGTTACCAAGGAGAATGGTTTGAGCTTTTGCCCATTCAGTATGAACCTGGCTGTGGGTTTGTCATAGTTATGATAAGATGGCTCACAACACTGTGTTTGCTACCATGTGTTGGGCAAGGGTTTTATTCCTCTGATTAAAGCCACAGTGGTGGAACAGTAATGGAAGTAGAAAAAAGTGGTGAATTGATTTGATTCTTCTCAGTTTGTCCAACTAGGTATACGCTTCTCTGCAGGGCTGTGTGTTCCGGAAGGCTGATACCATGGAGGACATCACCTTGGCTTCCTGGCTGTCTGGTTAGTGATTTGAGCAATGAGAGGCAGCAGCTAGAAATGAAAGAGTAGAAGAAAAGAGTGTCTCCTGACACTGTGCACAGTCTCCACTCAGCCTCTGATTCCTGTGAGTCAGCTGCATCCAGATTCCCACCCCCTCCCCCGTCTCGAGAAGGCTGCATTTGACTGCCACTAAGAACTTCTGAGAAAAATCTCTTCAGAGGAATTTTGGCCAAATCTTCTCTCCCTCTCCTACAGCCACTTTCCTCCTGAATTTCTTACTTGTGAGTGTCACTTCTGGAAACAAAAGTCAAGTTCTCTAGGTGAACACTGAGTAGCCCCAACCTTCCAGTGAATTTGAAGTGTAGGAAGTTTTCCTCGTTTAAACTCAGCACAGCATCCAATCCCTGGGAAGCATGCCTCTCTGGTCTCCAACCCACCCAGACTTCCAGTGTGAGTAGACACCTGCAGGTGGGTGAGTGGTCAGAGGTCACATGATTGTGATTGACTTCTTTACCAGGCCTGCATTGTTAGGCAACTCCTTGCAAGATGGGAAATAGTTGGTACCAATTGTTGTGGGGCACTAGTCAAGTCGGAAACTGGACAGAGCTTCACTTGAATGTGCTGCTGCTCTAGTTTGGATAACTTTACCGTCTATGTATATATCCAAGTACTGCTTGGCACAGTTGAGTTTCTCTTTGGTACATAATTCTGTGCTACTTGTTTTCTCACTCAGTATGATGGTGAGATTTATCCACACATAACTCTGTATCCTAAATTCTGTGTCTTTTGTTGTGTGGCCATGGAGTGTAGGAGGTCGGCTGTTATCGGCCTCTGCTCCTGTGGGTTTGGCTCCTTCTTGCCCTACCTGCTGCCCTTTCAGCCTCCGTTCCCCACCTATTCTCCACCTCACAGCCACTGTTTGATGCTGGACTGGAGGTAAATAGTCACCAACATAGCAGTGTCCAGGCAGCATTCCTCCCAACAGTGCACCCAGGAGGCCCCTCTACCTGGCAGCCTCTAACCCCTCCTCTCCATCCTGCAGCCACCTGCATCCTCTGAGGAGAGGCTGGTGGCTCTTTTTTGGCAATGCTGCATCAGTGCAGGGACAGAGAAGGTGACAGGGACAAAGAGGACGGTGAAAAGGACATAGAGCAGTTTAAGTTTCTACCACATAAAAAATCTGGAAGAGACCTGGCTAAGGGGAGAGAGAGAGTAACAGCCCCTTAGATGTAGGTGGGGGAGGGGACACAGGAAGGGGCCTTGGGGAATGCTGGACAGGTTGTGAGAACACAGGGAACTGGGGAGGAGAGGAAGAGGGGACAGAGGACTGCTTGCAGGCTTATTTTGCAGCTCACGTGAAAGGACAAGAGAAATGCTTGGAATTTGTGATGGCTTTAATGGTTCACCTTATGTAAATTTCATATTACTCCTCCCTTAGGCTTGCCCATGTTTGCCACGGCTCTGACCTCTTTGCTCTCCCTGTCCCCTCTTCAGCTGAACTCTCACTTGTCAGTGACCAACTGCCCACAGAGTTCCCATTTCAGGTTTCTCAGAATGAGTATCTGACTTGCTCAGCACATTCCTTGGGGACAGAGCTTCTTCAGTGGGAGCCATCTCATGTGTGTTGTTGTCCTATCAGGTGGCTTCACTTCAGTCAAATGAATTATCCTTGGCTGTGGCCTGAGCAGGTTTGTTTGACTTGACACAAAAAAGTGACCAGCGCATTCTATACTTTCCTGGGGACAAAGGGCAGAGCGGTTGCCTCTGGAAGGCTCTGTGGATATGACATTGGTAGTATTAAAACATATCCCCAACCCCCAGCCCAACTGTTGGTCTGCTCTTAAAGAATGTCTTTTCACTAGGACAAGCATTGGGTTTTAGAGGGGAACACCAGGGCAGTCTCTTCCAAATGGCTAGGGAGAAGAGTCTTTGGTCCTTGAATGCCAAGTACTACATCACTTTGACTTTGCAGTGTTTTTCAGATTGATGGTGGGAGAGATCTGGTGTGCAGCATGATCTCACCCTCTCCCCTGGGTCTGAGCACCCCTGCACAGCGTGTTAGGATGAACAGAAGCCCCTTCCAGTGTAACCCAAGAACACCCTGTCAGCAAACACACATCCAACCTAAAGGAGTGAAATGACAGACTGTTTTAATGACTCAAACATGGGAGGAGTTTATTGTTCTAATTATATTTCATTTCTCAAAGATCTGGGCAGGCTTCAGCAGGTAAGCCACATGACTTTTTGTCCAAGGCCATGTCCACCCTGGAGTTGCTTTATGACAGCATCCACACCCATCTTGACAGGTCGATGTCACTTCTGTGCCGGCCCAGTTGTCTGTTGATTAAAAAGATCAGCACATTTTTGGTGGGCTTTTTGCGTTTGAAGGATTTGTCTGACTTCTTGATGTTCGGTGTGGGCTCCCTGGGACTGCCATTAGGGAAGTCTTTATCCATGACGTGTTGACTCCACCCACCCTCAGTAAAACAGCACAACCGAGGAAGTCTGAAAAAGATGACGTATTCAGGTAATCAAGTGTACCCGGCAACCTCTTCCTCACTGGCGCAAAACCACACACACACACACACACACACACACACCACACCCACACACACTGCTACCAGCAGTAGTCATAGGAGATTTCTTTGGGTCATCATCTGATTTGAAGCACCAACCATATTGTTTCTTCAATCTGTCTTACACATGGGGCTGTGCAGCAGCCTGATGGGACCCGGGACATTAAGGACACACTATTGCATCACTCTAATCATTACCTGACACACACAGGCTTGTTGGATTGTACTCAAAACACTACCTCATCGCTAAAGTGTCACTGTAATTCTTATATCCACACTAATGTTAACTCAATTCTATGTTGCTCTTTCTCGGAGCTGCCTTCTTCTCACCTCTGAGTTTTCCCTGTACCTGGGATATGGGCTTCCTTCTGAACTCCATTATTCATGTTATGCAGAGTAATTCTCTTTGGTAAATCTATCCGTAACAAAGTTCAGTACTTTACATTTGCATTTCTTCATTCTACAACTTGCAGGCTGCTATAATTTGTTTCCTCATTCCAAATCTCTTTCTGTGACTTTAGCTTCAGATAGGATTTGCCTCCTTTGAAAATCACTGGTGAAGCAGGTATGAATCTTCCTCCAAACCCCTGTGTAAGAAATAAACTGGACATTCTCAAGTACTACCTAGTTTGTTTCTAAGGTCCATCCTGCTGATTTTCCATCCTGGGAACGTGATCACAGTGGCTTAAAGATTGTACTCACCTCTGATGCCTGGCCCTGCCTCATCCCCAAAAACCCAGTTCTGCATTTCATTTGAATCTAGCACAGTGCCAAGGCTAGGGGTGGATGCCCACTGTGCTCTCTATTTTGACCTCCCAAGAGAGACTAAAAGACTTGCCCAAGTGACAGAGAGGTGAGATTGGAACTGAGAAAGCCTGTATCTGAAGCTTCTGCTTTTACCCACTGCTCTATAGTGTCTCTGTATCAATTTGAACAAATGACTCTCTGATAACCTCCCCCTATTACCAAACAGGATTGGGGTTTATCAGGTAGGTTAGTTAATGGCACAAAAGGATGCTCTATGATCTTGGTATATCAGGATATTTTACCTGTGAGACCACTCAGGTTTCTTCTGAAGAAAGATCTGGACCAGAGGGTGAACAGTAACAGCTTGGCACTCCCTCTCTTTCCTTGAGTTCCAGGGCCTGATTGGTTCAGCACCAAGTGAAGTCATAGTTACTATAGTGACTCACAATTGTCCTCAGAACCTAGTGCCAACAGTCTGCAAGATTCAAACACTGGCCACCATCCCTGGCTTCCTTCTGGTTCAAGCCTGAATAAGGTGAATGGAAGTTGCTGGGAGAGGAGGTGGGTATATCCTGTGGCTGGATGCCATCTGGATGTCTCCTTCCCAGACAGAACCCTCAACTACCCTGGCCTCAGAGCTTGTTCCTGGCTCGTATAAAATCCATGAAAATTTCTCCTTTGTGTAAATAAACAGCACCCATTGCATCTTGCCTTGTCCCCTGGGTAGTGATCAGCAACTTTCTCTGCCATGTTCCAATCTAGGAATTAGTTCCAGGTCGAACTTCCCACTTGCTTCTCAATCTTGCATCCATCTTTGGTCATGACTCTGCAAGTACCCCTTCTGTAATACACAATTCATGTAAATGGAGTGTTTAGTTGCAGAAATTGAACACTGCAATTAAACATTGCTGTGTCTCCCACACTTATCTAAACCCTCCCGAAGCTCAGTGCAGTGGAGCCCCTCCCAAAGCTCAATGCAGTGCAGCTTCACACCTTTATTCTGTGGACCTGGGATGCAGGTGGGCTTTTAATGCTTTGGAAAATCTTATGCTAAAACTGGACCAGTTCCTTGAGACATACTCATATGTCTCAAGCCATATTCCCTTCCAAGTCTCTGATCTAGAATAACTACGTTGTTACCATTAAAGTGTGACCCATGTGGGTATTGTCTAGATGCTGAACATGGATTTTCCAGGCTGTCAGAAGGATAACGGTGGGGACAGCGCTTTGTGTTTTTTGTAGTGTGGTTCTCATGAGGAACTAAAATGACTATTATGAGATGTGGCTTGCCTCCACCCTGGCTGCCCACTCAGTCTTATGTAAGAACTGAGGAAATTGACGTTACTGTAAAGTGACCCGGGTCGCACACTCCCTTTCCTGAGTGGCAGGGAAGGAAGGCTCACTCCTCCAGGTTTTCTCCTAGCCCCCGTAGAACCATGTAAAGACCCTGAGGCCGTGTTCAGTGTTCTAAACAATTTGGAGAGGGAAGAGAACATATTGGTGTATTTTATTAACAAAGAAAGTGGAAAACTGTCTTTCTTTTAAGGAATTGACATCCTAGAAATCCAAGTCAATCACCTAGGAAATAGACCAGGAGAGGCTGATTGAGAGAAGTGAAATGCATAAAGACTTTGCATACTAGGTCAGGCACAATGGCTCTCACCTATAATCCCAGCACTTTGGAAGGCTGAGGGGAGTGGATCGCTTGAGCCCAGGAGTTCAAGACCTCCAGTTGGCCTTGGGTCATATCCAGCATGCTCCAACTGTAAGACAAAAAGCCCCTAAGGCAGAGAGTCATGGTGATTGCCGTAAGCAGCCCTGCAGATGCAAAGATGAGATGTAGCTCTGCAGGGCCAGAGTCTAAATACATAAGTCAGTGTCAGAATCTTTTTGGCACTATCTGTTCCTTAAATAAATATTTATATATATTTATACATATTTTATATATATTTATATATTTATATATATTTATACATATTTTATATATATTTATATATTTTATATATATTTATATATATTTATATATATATTTTTATATATATTTTTATATATATATTTATATATATATATATATTTATATATATTTATATATATATTTATATATATATTTATATATATATTTATATATATTTATATATATATTTATATATCTTTATATATATATTTATATATATATTTATATATATATATTTATATATATATATTTATATATATATATTTATATATGTATTTTTATATATATTTATATATATATTTTTATATATATTTATATATGTATTTTTATATATATTTATATATATATTTTTATATATATTTATATATATATTTTTATATATATTTATATATATATTTATATATATATTTTATATATATTTATATATATTATGTATTTTAATATATATTATATATATTATATTTAATATATATTATATATTAAATATATTATATATAATATATATTATATATTATATATATAATATATATAATATAATATATAAATAAATATATAATATATATAAATAAATATAATATATATTATATATTATATATTTTATATATATTATATATATTATATATAAAATATTATATATTAAATATATAATATATATTATATATATTATATATAAAATATATATATTAAATATATAATATATATTATATATAATATATATAAAATATATATATATAAAATATATATATATTAAATATATAATATATACTATATATAATATATATAAAATATATATATATTAAATATATAATATATACTATATATAATATATATAAAATATATATATATTATATATTATATATATATATATTTTTTGAGACAGACGCTCACTCTGTTGCCCAGGCTGGAGTGCAGTGTGGCAATCTCAGCTCACTGCAACCTCTGCCTCCCAGGTTCACGCCATTCTCCTGCCTCAGCCTCCCGAGTAGCTGGGACTACGGGCGCCGGCCACCATACCCGGCTAATTTTTTGTATTTTTAGTAGAAACGGGGTTTCGCCATGTTAGCCAGGATGGTCTCGATCTCCTGGCCTCGCGATCTGCCCGCCTCGGCCTCCCAAAGCCAAATTATATATTTTAATAGGTTATTTTCTGCATATGTGAAATCTAGTGCTGAATTACTATTAATTTTGTACTCAGCCACACAACTAAATTAGAATACAAAGTGTAATGGTTAATTTCCCCTCCCCCTTTCCAATTTGTGAAACTTTGTTATTTCTTTCTTTTATTCTTATGTATTAACACGTATAATGTCATGTTTGGAAAGCATCCAACCATTCTCATTTTCCTCTTTCAACTTCTCTTGTGATAATCAACTGATTTTCCCCCTTTTGGTGTCTTAATATAGCAAATTAAGAGATTTCTTAATATTTAACCCGCCTTTCATTAACTGCTCATGGCACATTACACTTTGAATATGCCGCTCTGGATTATATTTGCTAATATTTGGGATTTTCCCATTAATGTTGCAAAGCAGGGAGCAAACAATCTGAGACATATACGAAGAAGCGAAAAAAATGTGTTCATAGAACTCTACTCAAGTGGCGTCCAGAGCCCAGGTTTCTGAAAGCAGTGTCCAAGGACTAATGAGTGAGGGGTCAGGAGTGCGGCAGGAGGCCGCATCAATCTCCAGAACATGGATCTTCTGCTCTCCAGGGGCAACAGGCTCAGCCTCCCCGCACACCGCCTGCTGTCCTGAGAGCCCCACTGGCGAGCCTCGTATAATCTCCGCCCTACTCCTCTGAGGCTACACTGCCTCCTCCACAGTATTAAGCCCACCCCAGAACTCCCGGCATTGCCCTTCTGCGCCCCGTGACGCACCGGTGCACTAGTGACCACAATGCTCTGTGGGCTGAGCTCGCGCAAGTGCCTGGGCTCTCCCCATGGCTCCGCCCACGACCCGCCCCGGCCCGGGCCCCCTCCCTCAACATGCACTTCCGGCGACGCCTTAGCGCTGACCCCCACGCAACCCAGCGAAACTCGGCGGAGCGCGCGCGGCGCGATGGACGGTCGGGTGCAGCTGATGAAGGCCCTCCTGGCCCGGCCCCTCCAGCCCGCGGCGCGTCGCTGGAGGAATCCGATTCCCTTTCCCGAGACGTTTGACGGCGATACCGACCGGCTCCCGGAGTTCATCGTGCAGACGGGCTCCTACATGTTCGTGGACGAGAACACATTCTCCAACGACGCCCTGAAGGTGACGTTCCTCATCACCCGCCTCACGGGGCCCGCCCTGCAGTGGGTGATCCCCTACATCAAGAAGGAGAGCCCCCTGCTCAGTGATTACCAGGGCTTCCTGGCCGAGATGAAGCGGGTCTTTGGATGGGAGGAGGACGAAGACTTCTAGGCCGGGAGACCCCTTGGCCTGGGGGCGGGTGCTCTGGAGAGGGTCCGCTGTGCCAGTGGCCACTGCTAGGGTCTCCACAGGCGCCCTCCCTCCGGGCCTCCCTCCCCCTCGAGCCGCCGCGATGTCCCCTGCGCTCCTGTTCCCTCCCGCCTAGTGCTTGCCTTTGTTCCAGGAATAGCGCTCCAGGCTCCTGCTGCAGCTCCTGAGCCTCACTCTGGAGTGCGCTGCCTCCGCCCTTTTTTGCCAGCCCAGCCCCTCCCATGCACATTTGGACGCTGTCCTGCACTCCAGCTGCAAGCTGGGCTCCTGTTACATACTGGACACACCACCCACAGCCGCTGCTGCCAACCCACCTCCACTCCTCCAGACTGCCAGCCGACTACATCATTCTGCCCACAGACCTACGCTACCACTGCCACCGCCATCCACCTCATCTCACCAACAGACTGCCGCTCCTAGTGATGTGGACTCACCTCGGAGGTATCTGAGCTGGACACAGCCCCTGGACAGTGATCCAGACAGCTGGCCACCCCCCAAGGAGCTTGTCACCTTCAGCGAGACCCATTTCCTCCCCATCCCCAGAGACCTCTTGTGTTCCTGCCACATAGCTGCCAGGGTTTAGGTGTGCCTGGCAACCAAATCAAATCTCTCATTTTCTCCTGTGGACCAGTTAGTTTTGCCTAGAATCCTGTTTTCTTCTGAATTTGCAGCTGTCTCTCTGATGGGTGCCTTTTATTCAACACAATAAGCCCTGCTCCCTGCCCTGCTCTAATACACTACCTGTACAAAGGTTTTTTCCTTATTTTTAATAAATGTCAGACACTATTAAATAGACATGGAGTCTCAATGAATATGGCACCTTTCCCTCCCTGGTTCTGTAAGTAGGGTCCATGTCTTCTTCAAATGCTATCTGCCCTGTCATACTATGGCTGAAGTTGACTCTTGCATTATAAAAACAAAAGATTGAGTCCTGTGGAGTGTCCTAGGGATGGCGATCTTACTGGCAACCATCTAATGCCAAATGATGACCCTTCTAAACCAGGCAGTTTCATGCCACTTTTGAGGTAGACGTTGATCTGATTTTGGCCAAGGCAATGTGAAAAGCTGTGGAAAAGCTTTTTGTAAAAGGTTTCCTTACTTTCAAAAAATGGCTACAAAACACAAATCTCAAATTGCTACATACCATAAATCCCATACATTTGTTTGTGAACACCTGTCAAAGTTTTATTTAACCAGAGATTCATTAATGAAACATCAGAATTGCAGAGGTGTTCTATGAAAGCATTTATATCTATAAAACCTTGAATATGGAGGTAATGGGGAAAGGGATGCAGAGCTGTGATTATTAATTTAGGTACATACCTGGTTGATGACCTGCAGGACAATGCAATTATAACTTTCTCTAATGAGCAGAATAAAAGTTAATACTTATTACTGTTTATCTGTAGGCTAATCTCTTAAATCTATAGTGCTATAAACAGCTTCTGTTCCATCAACTATTTGATGTTCAAATTTGTTGGTGAAATTTATTCCAGTAGAACCCAATACCACAGCACTCTGGTATTAAAAGATCACGCATCCAACTCTGTCCCTTATTTCTAATTTGTGTGAATTTCCAGAACACGTAAAGAGGTGGGAATAGGCTGAATGTGTAGATAGATTTGCCTGATGCGTGGGTGGAAAATGAAAACAGACTGATTGCACCACAAAAGGGACTGGTGCTTACAGGTCCAATCCTTATAGTTTTCTGTCCTCTGCCTTGGGGAGATGAGACTCTTTGTCTTTCAACTTTAACTTAAAGTGGTGATTAATCACCCTTAGCCTCTCATTGTCTCTCTGCAATTCAATAGCCTCTAGTAACAACCATATGATCACATAATCTTTATAACTACTACTTCCTCTGAACCTTTCAAATTCTTGAGATATTGCACCTGTCACTAAATTTCCTTCCATTGGTATCCTATCTCAGTTCACCACTGGTGAGAGTTTTGACAGTTGCACCACTACCACATAGCAGGTTATCAGTACTTCCTTTACCAATAGTGATGTAGTTCCCATTTCTAGCCACCTGGCAGGTAATCAAGCTCCAAAATCCAATTTTATAATCTGCCTCTTATGACCACTGCTAACACCAAATATTAAACTTTAAGTTCCCTCAGAAACAGACTCTCATGAACAGCACTTGTAATGGAGTGATTGAAGTAGGATCCAGCAGAAGAATTTATGAAGAAACATACAACAGATGCCTCACCTGATCCCACAGGGATATCTAAAGTTGGGACAGCCATTCAGAAATGTTCTAATTTGAGACTGGACACAGTGGCTCACGCCTGTAATCCCAGCACTTTGGGAGGCCTGGGCAGGATGATTGCTTGAGGCCTGGAGTTGGAGACCAGCCTGGGCAACACAGTGAGACCCTGTCTCTACAAAAAATTTAAAAATTAGCCAAGTGTGGTAGTGCACACCTATAGTCCCAGCTACTCAGGAGGCTGAGGTGGGTGGATCGCTTGAACCCAGGAATTGGAGACTGCAGTGAGCTATGATCACGTCACTGCACTCTGTCCTAGGCGACAGAAGACCTTGTCTAAAAAAAAGAAAAGAAAAAGAAAAAAAATTGTCTGAATTGAAGAGAGGCCACATTGACTAGTTTTTTGATGTGGTGTAACCTGGAGGAGGTGGTGTACTCCTTTTTTTTTTAATTCACCATTTAAAAGGAATAAGATAGACCTATGCTCGCTACTTTGGAGAGATTTTTGCAAGGTTTTGTTCAGTAAGAAACACAATATGCAGAAAACTGCATAATGTGGCCCATTTTTTGTTAAACAGATGTTAACCCCAAAGACCTACATATGAATACACACACACAGTCACACACACACACAATAAGCTAAGTATGAAGAAAAATACAGACATATACACACTAGGGTGTTAGTGCGGGCCACAAGATGTGAGGAAAGGTTGATGCCAGAGATGGGGTAGGGCCTTAGAGAGGGGGATGCACACAACAAAATGAAAGAAAAAAAAAAGGCTGCTCTAAAACGCAGGGAGATTAAATGTATGGCATTGAAAACTGAAAAATCTATAGAAATTTGTGAGGGGTATATAGTATCCGTCAGGGTCCCAAAAAGAAACAGAAGGTATATACAAATGGGGTGATTGAGGAGAATTAAAAGAAGAGACTATATACAGATGTGTAGGTAGGTTTCAGATAAATTATGATAGATTGGATAACTCTTCCACAAATATTCACTCCTCACTTCCCCACACCCCTATGGTGGGTGTACTTCCCTGCTCCACTGGCTCTAAGCTTGGCCATCATTTGTTATTTTCAATGGAACATGAGCAGACATGACATGAATAGGGGATTTAAACATGCTTGAGTGGTTTTGCTTGTTTTCTTGCCCTCCTATGATTGCCATGAGAAGAGCATGCCCCCGGTTGTTGCTGATCCCTCAGCTTGGGCCATACAGTGATTCACATGGAACAGATCTAAACACAATCTGAATCCCAGAGCCAAGCCCACACTAACTGCATCCTGGAGAAGAATAGCCCCAGATGGCCCATAGCACATGAGCAAAGAGAGCAAATGATTGTTAATTAATTTGGGGGAGATTTCTTATACAGCATTATTGTAGCAATAGCTGACTAATACTGAAACCAACAATGGATTTTGAATTATCCTGGGGCTAGCAACAGTAATGAGCTGTTGCCTCCCACCAAGGCATGAAAGGGTAAGGGCAGGGAGGGGTTACTGGAACACAGAGAGCTCTAGCTATAGAAGAGAATCCCTGGAAAGGACCTGTGGCCTTTGATAGAGAAACCAGCCACAGCTACCTCTTAATCTGGTAGAGATGGAGCTCTCCCATTGGCCAAACTCAACCAGAAGCCAGACAGCAAGGGAACGGTTTACGCAGTCCATAAAGGTCAGCCTCTGGGAACAGAGCTGACCCTGTTCCAGGATAGAGGAGAGTGGAAAGTGAATCTGGAAGAGCAAATGGAAGGTATCCAAGAGATATGTGAACAATCAATTCCAAGGGAGAAACATTTGAAAAGATGGATAATTGCAACAGTAATCAGAGAGATTTAAAATAGAACAAAAACAGGTATCATTTCAAAAGCATCACATTGCCAAAAGTAGACTGGGCGTGGTGGCTCATGCCTGTAATCCTAGCACTTTGGGAGGCCAAGGCGAATGGATCACCTGAGGTCAGGAGTTCCAGACCAGCCTGACCAACACAGTGAAACCCTGTCTCTACTAAAAATACAAAAATTAGCCAGGCGTGGTGGTGTGTGACTGTAATCCCAGCTACTCAGGAGGCTGAGACAGGAGAATCGCTTGAGCCCGGGAGGTGGAGGTTGCAGTGAGCCGAGATCACACCACTGCACTCCAACCTGGGCGACAAAGCAAGACTCCATCTCAAAAACAAACAAACAAAAAGTTAAAATGACCATATTAAGTGTTGAGGGGATATGGAGAAATGAGAGTTCTTATATACTGGTTATAACAGTGTAGAATAGTACAACAAAATTGGAGATGAATGTGGCAGCACCTTGTACAGTTTAAGACAAACATACCCTACAACCAAGAAATTCTAACAAGGATGTTGACAACAGCATTTTTTTAATGTATGTATGATTAGTACCTCTGCTAAACTGCATAGTACCTTTATCTAAATTAATAAAAGGTACCTCCTCTTGGGGAAAGCAGTCCCATGAATGCAGAGTTTGTTAAGCTGTTAGTAATTTTGTGCTTCAAAAAAAGCAAACCTTATTAAGTGTGTATGCAGCCCCACTGGTTGACATGGTGGACTGGGTAGGGGCTAGATTGTAGCCTCAGTCACTCATTTGGTAAGAGGTACTTCTGAAGTGAGCAACCTACAGATCATAAGCAGCAGCCCTGTTTGCAGTAGCCAAAATTTGAAGCAACGTAAGTGTCATCAGTAGGAGTTGGTGATAATACATAATTATTAATATTGTTAAGCAGAGAGTTGCCATATAGCAATTCTACTCCTAGGTGTATATCCAAGAGAACTGAAAATATATGTCCTCACAAAAACTTGTACATGAATGTTCATAGCAGCATTATTCATAATAACCAAAAATGAGAAACAACCCAAAACATCAGAAACTGATGAATAGATAAAATACAGTATATCCACACAATAGAATATTATTCAACCTTAAAAAGAAATGAATGCTACATACATGCTACAACATGGATGTACCTTGAAAACATAATGCTAAATAAACCAATCACAAAATACCACATATTGTATGATTCTATTTATATGAAACTTCCAGAATACACAAATATATAGATGTGGAAAATCATTTAGAGGTTGCCTGGGGCTTGGGGAAGGAGAAAATAGGGAGGCATAGGGTATTTTCTTGGGGTGATAGAAATGTTCTAAAATTAGATAATGGTAATGGTTGGACAACTCTGCAAATATACTAAAAATGACTGACTTGTATATTTTAAAGGGGTAAATATTATAGTAAGTGAATCATATCTCAATAAAGCTGTTATAAAAAATTAGTTGTATTTCTATTTAATAACAAAGTAGGAGAAATAAAATTTAACAAAATAATACCATTTATGGTCATGTTATAAAGTATCAAATATCTAGAAATAAATCTATAAAATAGCTGCAATACCTCAACACTAGTAACTACAAAACATTATTAAGATGAATTAAACAACTAAATAAATGGAAGGATATAAGATGTTAATGAATTGGAAAATTCAAAATTGTTATAGTATATATTTTCCCTAAATTTATTTTTAGATTCAATGCAATCCCAATAAAAATCAAGCAGATTTTAGAAGAAAACATAAGAGTAGAGTATATCTTCATGATATTGGGTTAGACAAAGATTTCTTACACAAGAGACATTGGTAAGTGACTCTAAAATTTATATGGAAAGGCAAAGGATCTAGAATAGCCAAGGTAATATTCAAGAAGCACAAAGTTAGATGGCTTACATTACCAGATATTAAGACTTACTATAAAGGAACATAAATTAAGGTGTATGGTATTGGTACAAGGATAGACAGAAAAATGCAATACAGTAAACAGTCCAGAAAGAAATTCACACATATATGGTGACCTAATTTATAACAAAGGCACCATTGCAATTCACTGGGGGGAAAGAATAGTCTTTGCAATAAGTGCTATTGGATCAATTAGATACCTATATTGAAAAACGAACATTGGTCCCTACCTCTCAGCATACATAAAAATTAATTCAGTATCATAGACTTAAATTCATAGACTTTAATTCAGGATCATAGACTTAAATTTGAAAGCTAAAATACGATATTAGAGGAAAGTATAGGAGACTATGATATTAAGTTTGGCAGAGATGTATTAAAAAGGACACAAAAAAACACTAATAATGTCTGCTCTCCCAGATAAAATGTTTATTAAGACACTCAGCATACAATTAGCCCTGCTTCCCGACAGCATCCAATCCAGAGCAAAGTTTCACTTCCTTAAACTTCTCAAAAATCACCTAACATACGCCCAAACACTTCAAACATTTTCTAACACCTTTTTGCTGAGATTCCCAACAGTTCTCTATGGTATGTTCTCCTTCACTGCAATGAATAATAAACTCAATATTTGTTCAATGACAAGATGTCCCTAGTGGTCTTTGCCTGGAAGATATGAACATCAAGAATATAGGAAGTCCTAGCAAGAGCAATCGGACAAAACAAAGAAATAAAAGGCATCCAAAAAGGAAGAGAGGAAGTCAAACTATTTGTTTGTAGACACTATGATTTTATACCTAGAAAACCCCAAAGTCTCTGCCCAAAAGTTCCTGGATCTGATGAACAACTTCAGCAAAGTTTCAGGACACAAAATCAGTATACAGAAATCTGTAGCATTTCTGTACACAAACAACATCCAAGCTGAGAGCCAAATAAAGAATGAAATCCCATTCACGATAGCCACAAAAAATAAAATACCTAGGAATACAGATATCCAGGAAGATGAAAAATCTCTACAACAAGAATTACAAAATACCGCTGAAGAAATCAGAGATGACGGAAACAAATGGAAAAACATTCTATGCTCATCTATAGAAAAAAAATCAACATTGTTAAAATAGCCATATTGCCCAAAGCAATTTAAAGATTCAATGCTATTCCTATCAAACTACCAATGACATTTTTCACAGAACTAGAAAAATCTATTCTAAAATTTATATGGAACCACAAAAGAGCCCGAATAGCCAAAGCAATCCTAAGCAAAAAGGACAAAACAGCTGGAGGCATCACATTACCCGACTTCATACTATTCTACAAGGCTACGGTAACCAAAACAGCATGGTACTGGTACAAAAACAGACACATGGACCAATGTAACAGAATACAGAGCCCAGATATAAAACCACGCAACTACAACCATCTACGACAAAGTTGACAAAAACAAGCAATGAGGAAAGGAATCCCTATTCAATAAATGGTGCAGGGATAACTGGCTAGCATATGCATAAGACTGAAACTGGATCTCTTCTTTACACCATATGCAAAAGTCAACTCAAGATTGATTAAAGACTTAACTGTAAAACTTTAAACTATAAAAACCCTTGAATAAAACCTAGGAAATACCATTCTGAACATAAGTCCTGGCAAAGATTTCAAGATGAAGATACCAAAAGCAATTGCAACAAAAGCAAACATTGACAAATGGGACCTAATTAAACTAAAGAGTTTCTGCACAGCAAAAGAAACTACCAACATATAAACAGACAACTTACAGAATAGTAGAAAATAATCGCAAACTAGGCATCTGACAAAGGTCTAATATCCAGAATCCACAAGGAACTTAAACAATTTCAATGAGAAAAAAAATCTCATTAAAAAGTAGACAAACGACATGAACAGACACCTCTCTAAAGAAGACATGCAAACAGCCAATAAATACGAAAAAATGCTTAACATCACTAATCATTAGAGAAATGCAAATCAAAACTGCAATGAGATACCATCCCACACCAGTCAGAATGCCTATTATTAAAAGGTCAAAAAATAAGAGATGCTTGCAAAGGTTGCAGAGAAAAGGGAACACTTATACACTGCCGGTGGGAATGTAAATTAGTTCAGCTACTGTGGAAAGCAGTTTGGCAATTTCTCAAAGAACTTAAAATAGAACTACCATTCGACCCAACAATCCCTTTATTGGGTACATGCCCAAAGGAATATAAATTGTTCTACCATAAAGACATATGCATGCATATGTTCATCGCGGCACTAGCAATAGCAAGGACATGGAATCAACCTAAATGCTCATCAATGGTAGACTCGATAAAGAAAATGTGGTACATATACACCATGGAATACTAGGCAGCCATAAAAAAAGAATGAGATCATGTCCTTTGCAACAATAAGGAATGAGCTGGAGGCCATTATCCTAAGTGAACTAAAGCAGGAACAGAAAACCAAATACCACATGTTCTCACTTATAAGTGGGAGCTAAACATTGAGTACACATGAACACAAAGAAAGAAATAATAGACACCAGGGCCTACTTGAAGGTAGAGGGTAGGATGGGGGTGAAGATTGAAAAACTACTTATTGGGTACTATGCTTTTTACCTAGGCAACAAAATAATCTGTATGCCAAAGCCCTGCGACATGCAATTTATATAACAAACGTGCACAGGTACCCCGAAACTAAAATTTTTTTTAAAAAAAGAATATATAAATAGCTGCCACCAGTCAATAAAATGATAAACTAATAAAAAAAATAGGTGAAATTTTTGAATGGGTGCATTAGTTAATTTTCTGTTGCTTATAACAGAATACCTGAAACAGTGTAATTTATTTTTTTAATAATGTATTCTTACAGTTATGGAGGCTGAGAAGTCCAAGTCAAGGGGTCACAACTGGTGAGACCCTTCCTGCTGGTGAGGACTCTTTGCAGAGTCCCAATATGGTGCAGGGTATCACATGGTGAAGGAGCTGAGTGTGCTAACTTGCGAGCTCAGATTTCCCTTTCCCTTTCTCTTCTTATAAAGCCACCAGTTCCTCTCCCAGGAAAACCCATTAATCCATTAATCTATGAATGAATTAATCCATTTACTTTAAGAGATGATCCAATCACCTCTTAAAGGCCCTACCTCTCAATATTGCCACATTGGGGATGAAGTTGTGTTAGTCTGTTCTCATGCTGCTATGAAGAAATACCCAAGACTGGGTAATTTATAAAGAAAACAGGTTTAATTGGCTCACAGTTAAATTGACTCACAGTTCTGGGGAGGCCTCAGAAAACTTAGGATCACAGTGGAAGGCACGTCTTCACAGGGTGGCAGGATAGAGAATGAGAGCCAGCAGGGAAAATGCCAGATGCTTATAAAACCATCAGCTCTTGCGAGACTCACTCATTATCACAAGAATAGCACAAGACTCACTCATTATCACAAGAAGAATAACTCAGTTACCTCCTGCTGGGTCCCTCCTACAACATGTGGGGATTATGGGGATTACAATTCAAGATGAGATTTGGGCTGGGGGGACACAGTCAAACCATATCAAGTTGCACCATGAGTTTTAGTGGGGACAAATATTCCAACCATAGTAATCGGCATTTCATTAAAAAGGGTAGCAAAGTGGGTAAAAAGCATATGAAGAGATACTTATTATCATAAGTAATAATAGAAATGTAATATTTTTTTTTTTTAGAAACAGGGTCTCACTCTGTCACCCAGGCTGGAGTGCAGTGGCACAATCACAACTCACTGCAACCTGGACTTCCCAGGCTCAGGTGATTCTGTCAGCCTCTTGAGTAGCTGGGACTACAGGTGCATACCACCACACCCAGCTAATTTTTTGCATATATATATATATATATATTTTTTTTTTTTAGAGATATGGTCTCACTATTGTTGTCCAGGCTGGTCTGGAACTCCTGTGCTCAAGTAATCCTCCCACCTCAGCCTCCCAAAGTGCTGAGATTACAGGTGTCAGCCACTTCACTCAGCCTAGAAATGCAAATTTAGCACAATGAGATATCACCACAGACTTATCAACTTATACCTCAATAAATAAGAGTGAACACTTGAAACACACAACATAGATGAATCTCACAGACATACATCATAAATTCTGTATAATTTCATTTACAAGCAGTTCAAAAACAGGTAAAGTTTATCTTTGGTAATAAAGATCAGAAGAATGTTTATACATAAGAGGCTCCTGCCTGAGAGGAGGCATGAGAGTCTTTTTGAATACTGGAAATGTTCTATACATTGATCTGAGTGGTGTTATACTGATGTATACATATGTAAATGTTCATCTAGTTATACACTTAAGGTTTTTATCCTTTGCTGGATGTAACTTATATCTCAGTTTTTTTTAATATCAGAAAAAGAAAAAGGATTGTATATTTAGATAAGCAGTAGAAAAGCTACAGAACACCAAATACAAAGAGATCTTTCAAACAACCAAAGAGGAAACACAATATTAGTCTGACAAATAATTTTTTAACAGCAAAAATGGAAGCTAGAAGACTACAGAATAATGCTGTTTCCATCAATTCTATTCAAATTTGTCACTTTTTAATATCTCATATCAACGTGTTTTTTTTTTTTTTTTTTTTGAGATGGAGTCTTGCTCTGTCGCCCAGGCTGGAGTGCAGTGGTGTGATCTCGGCTCACTGCAAGCTCCGCCTCCCGGGTTCACGCCATTCTCCTGCCTCAGCCTCTCCGAGTAGCTGGGACTACAGGCGCCCGCCACCACGCCCGGCTAATTTTTTGTATTTTTAGTAGAGACGGGGTTTCACCGTGGTCTGGATCTCCTGACCTTGTGATCCGCCCGCCTCAGCCTCCCAAAGTGCTGGGATTACAAGCGTGAGCCACCGCGCCCGGCCGGTGTTTCTTACAATCAATCAAAATTGTGAATTGTTGTTGGCCCAGGGGCTGCTGTGACATAGTAGTTACTGCCTGCTCATATGCAGACATTAAAAGCACTTGTATCAAAACTTGCCGAACTGATGACGATGGATTAAGGGGAAAAATTTAGGACAAAGAAGTGAAATTGTCATTTCAGAACTATTGCATCACTAAGGTTTTGGTGGTACATAATACAATATTATATAGAAAAAAAGAGATATGAATGGTTCCACAAATCAAAGAGACTCAACAAGAATAATTTTAAAAGAATGAGGATAAAATAACTTTTCAGAAAATGAAAGACATCACAGTTTCCCTAATAGACCATTATTAAAGGAGTATATCTATAGGATATACTTCAGAAGAAGGAAAAGGTACTAGTATAAATGTCTGGAATGCTGGCAAAGAAAATGGCAAATACATGGCTAAATCTAAACAAACAATAGCATAAATGTCTAATCTGGAGATGAAAAAACAGAGCTAAAGTAATGAGAAGAAGAACATTTACCCTGGGAGGCAATTATTTGTAATTAAAACGTTCTAAGTTCCTTGTATTAATTCATTACTTTTTTCTACTCATTAAGAAGTTATACACTCTATTTACATTATTTTAGCGATCACTCCAAAAAGTTAATATGCATAGTTAACATATAAATTTAGTCAACACAAAGTAATTAAAGCAACACACTTGACAAAAAGTTAGACGGATGGTAGCAAATACTTGTGAGGAAATGGGACCACATACATTGAGGGCAAGAGTGTAAACTAAAAGAAATATTTTGGAAAACAACTTGGCTGTGCCTTTAGATTGGGTTCCCCATAAGCCGATTCTGACTGAGGATTCATCAGAAAGTGATATATTAGGAAGTGGTCCAAGTAAAAATATAGTGACCAGGGAGTGGGACCATGCAACGGGGAGAGGAAGAAGGCCGAACAATATTTTCATATCAACCAAGGTACCATTTAGGATCACTTTGGCACAATCCAATAGGGGGACACTGGAGACAATACAGGTCACAAATCAGAGTTGTCTCAAACAGAAGCAACAGAGCTGGAATATTTATAACTATGTATCTACCAATTATTAGCTAAAGTCTACTCTCTGGAGGACTTTAATTCTCAGATACTGGCTCTTCATGCTTGGAGACAAAAGGAGCTTGGTTCTGCAGTCCTGTGACAAAGAGCCACAGATTCTGGCTTTTGGGGGAAAAAGCAAAAGCAGAGCTAAGGTGGATTAAAATGGCCAAGAGTACCAAGGGGATAAAGACAGAGAATTAACAGTATCTGTTTTAGTGGGTATTAGTCTTAACACCATGGAAAATAATATGACAGCTAGATCCTTCTCCCTCAGCCTTGCTTGCAATTGTATGAACTAAGGGCTTAAATATACCTACTTAAAAATACCTGAAGTACACTCAACATTTTACCATTAAGTATGACGTTAGCTATAGGTTTTTGTAGATGCTCCTTATCAGACAAGAATTCCCTTCCAATCCCAATTTGTTGGGAATTTATGAACTGATGTTCAGTGTTGTCAAATGCTTTTTCTCCTACTATGACCAAAGAACATCAAGCTTTTAAAATTTATTGAGACTTGTTTAATGCCTTAGTAAATGGCTTATCTTGGTGAATGTACCATATGCACTCGAAAACACTGTGTATTAGTTGTTTGATACAGTGTTCTAGACATGTGTATTCTTCTTTAGATTTTCTATGTCCGTACTGGTATCTTGTCTAGTTGTTGTATTAACTATTGAGGAAACATTGTTAAAATTTCCAATTTAAAAAAATACCTGGAGTATATTCTCTTGTTTGCAAATGGCTGTTTATCTGTACTGGTGTAAAAGAGT
Organism: Nomascus leucogenys; assembly: GCF_006542625.1. NCBI lineage: Eukaryota > Metazoa > Chordata > Mammalia > Primates > Hylobatidae > Nomascus > Nomascus leucogenys. Next base: position 120,848,370 of record NC_044406.1, on the reverse strand, counting down.
AGGCAGAAATATGGACTCCATCTTAAAATGATGATGAAATAAGGTCATGCGCATGAGGCACATCTAACATTTCTTTGTACATATTAGGACCTCATTACACATGTCTTCATCATTTTTAAGTATTACAAGTTAATATGTTTTTGTTTTGGCAGAGGGGACAAGGCTGGATCTGATGTCATGGCTACTTACATGGCAAGTTCTTTACTCTCATCTTGACGGCCTTGATTACATACATTGTGTAGACGCTAATTCATCAAATGGGTTCAAATGACCCATGCTGGTCTGAGGTTCCAGCGTTGCCCAGGAGAGTCCTGTTCAATGCACTCTGTTGTCTAGTCTTCTGCTAACACTAGAGATATAAGAATATTCATTAAACTCACTTTGGAAATGGCTGGACACTTGGTGAGAGAGGGACTCCAAATTCAGCCAGGGTAATATTCCCACTCAAGTAATAACAGTACAGGAAAGCACTGAGAACGATGATTTTAGTCAGGGTATTACACAGCTTTGGCTTCCAACATAGGCTATCTCTGTGATTCCATGAAGGCAGATCAAACTGGGAGTAGTGGAGCCTTTGGAAGAATTGTAGGCAATCTTTTAAGTTGAAAGTCAATTTGAATGTACATATCCTTTAACCTTATATTCTCTACACAAGCAGCCCAGAACCACTTTAGAATAAATTCTCCTCCTTAAGATTTCCTGCTGAATATGAATGTGGCCCCCAAATTTGTGGGTGGTTACATCTGAATTTTTTTTTTTATGTTTGATCCTTGTATTTTTTCACAACATCTTACGGGCAGGTATTCTTTTTTTCTTTCACCACTGTACTTGGTAACTTTGCCAACTCATTATTTGAATATACTTATATTCTTTTGGGAAGTTGGGAACACCTCAATGTTGGAGACCTCCTTAAATTTTGACAAGGTCTAAATTCAACTTTGCTGTTGTCTTCATCCCTAAAAATGTCATTTAATGCTCAATATCTGAAAGCTGATTAATAGGCTTTCATATTATAAGTTAAATATTGCTCCCTATAGAGGCCTAAAAATGATTTTTTTAAAATCCCTAGCTGTATTACTTTTATACCTTCAGACATCCACTATCTCTACCAGCCCCATGGTTTGGGGGATGAGAGTAGGGTGTGAAAGTAGAATTAAAAGTACTCCAATTGTTTCAATTCCGGTAGGGCAGAAGAGAGGGAGAAAGTAAACATTTTGTAAAAGCCTTACCTTTTTGGTGATAGAGGTGAAACGGGACCCAAAAAAAGGAATTTTATTGTGGGAAAAAGTATTTATTTTTGGGAATATTATCTTTATTGAAATTAAAGTTTTAGTAATGATAGAGGCAAACAAAATTCCCTCTCATTACTCATGAGAATATAATTTGAAAACAATCTTTCTGGAGTGAGATTTTTAACAAACGGTTAAAATTGTATGGCCTTTGATATATACATTAGTTTTAGGAATCTATCCTAATGATCTTACCAAAACTGTGTTTGCTTCTAATGTGAGTAAATATGCAGTCCTCCACTCAGGTTGCAGAATGGGTACTATTGCAGTCTTTAGCCCAAGACCCAAATCAACAGGCTTACTATAATTTCAGGGTTGTGAAATCCTAAATGTTCTCTTTTTGATCATGTGACAATATGCTCTCAGCAGCCTAAGGCACAGCAACAGCCACATCAGGGAGAGAAAAATAGGTTCCAGGATCAGCTGGGCACTATGGCAGGGCCTCTGCAAGCAGTGGGCTAAAGGGGACAGGCATTAGAATCGGGGTACTGCCTCAGGGTTGGAAAACAGAGACCCACTGAAGTGAGAGTCAGGGGGCAGAATGAATTTGGTGACCATCTGTTAAGGACCAGTAAGAGAGTGGGTATGAAGAGGACTGGGGACGAGTGAAAGAAGGTGGTACAACCATCAAGAGGGCCAAAAGCAGCTGTGTACGGGGAACAGAAGGAGCTCAGTTCTGGGCCGGCAGCTACAGAATCAAGCCAGGCAGCCTTCCCTGAACCACCTTCTCCATCATCATAAAGTCAGGGATTGTTCATGCACATAAAGTCCGGGTACTTTCAGTATGGGGTCCGTGATGAGCTTTAGTGGTGGTAAGATAGAGGGACTTTGATTGCCCTCACCAAGTTTTGTAGGCTTCATAGACTGCTTTTATTCTTTACTGTTCAGATGTGATCATTTCCCCATGTCATTAAATAGTTTGAGATCATCATGGCCTTTCATTTTACTTTATTTCACTGGGTATGTGTTCTGACTGACCTTTGTCCATCCCATACCTGGTCCCAGTAGATTTCATACTTTTCATTTTAGGCTCTTTGCTGCTCAGAACTGCTTATTGCAGTACCTTTGTAATCTGAGTGACCTTCATGATGGAAGACAAAACAGTGTTGCAATATCTATAGAAGCAGGCAGGTCATCAGACCTCTGCAGTGGCACCTGGAGGAAGCATCCCTGCATCTAGGACTTCTGGTACTCAATCTCTCAGCCTACTCCTTTGGCCCTCCAACCTCCTAGTGACAGGCAGATCAGGGACACTCACAAAGGGTCCCTTTGAAATCCTCTTCCTTACTACATCTCTGCCTTAAGGTTGACTCTGTGTACAGGATTGCAGTTAGGCCACTGGTACTAAGTGGGGAGTGACCTTTCACTAGTATATTCTACCAGGATTCCCCCTGAGAACCAAGGCCTCAGGGCACTGAACCATGCAAAGGCTACTTTGTTCCCCTATTAAATCTTTGTGGATCTGAGTGTCACAAAAATTTGTGTAAAGTTATCTTAATTATAGGCTTCAAGTCATTACTGGTCCCAATCACCAAAAGAAAGAGGTTAATTGTATTTCTGTTCTCTTTCTTATATTCATCTTCCATATTGTCACTCTTTATGTTTCTCCATCCTTTGGAGGTAAGGCCTCTTGCTTGGGTATTGACCACACTGCAGAGAATGAAGTGAGGGAAACAAACAGTGACAACTGAAAAGGTGAGACTGCAAAGTAATACAAAAGAGCCCCTTCTACTGTTACAAATGCCATTCCTTTGTCCCTTTACGGAATCCTGTGAAGATGTTCATGATTGTGAATTATTACCCTACCCAAGAAGACATTTGCAGCACAAAAGAGGACCCTTGAGATGATAAAACTAGCATAGATCAAGGAATAAGTCTCATTCTTGTAGGAGGAAGAAAACTGCTGGGGCATTGTTGCTGAGGGAAGTTGGGGGTTACTGACATTGTTCAAAGGATACCTAGAAGGTCCCTGCCCATTCTACCTACCTCCAGAGCCAGTGGACAGAGAGCACAGGGAATATGCTGGACCTACTCAGTAATGTAAACTGCTTCCTAGCACTTTTCCCAACACTTCAGCAGAATCTGTGTTTAAAACCAAACAGTGAATATGCTTAACACAATCTTCCTTCATACCTATCCAGGGAGGCTGACTGTCAGCACCTTGAATTGGCCTTCATGATTAGCCCGGTTTCAGTGTTTTAAGAGCCCTGTAAATCGTAAAAACTTTATTTTATTAAGCAATTTGAATTTTATCTCTGATTTCAAAAAGATTTTGACCTATTATACGCCAAACTACAAATTAATGATGTTTCCACTACTTCTGGGAATACAAATATTATCACATACCTAATACTGATAATAATGTACCTCTACCTCCACATACAGCCCTATGAATCTCTGCTGAATGGCAAAATTTCACCTATTTAAATGAAGAGAGAGAAGCAATAAAGTAAACAAACAAACAAAAAAACACTCTTGTGATTTATTCCTCATTCGTATGCTCTGGAAAAATAACACATATTAGAAATGGGGCAGAGAGGCCAGGCATGGTGGCTCACACTTGTAATCCCAGCACTTTGGGAGGGCAAGGCCGGGGGATCATGAGGCCAGAAGACTGACACCATCCTGGCCAACATGGTGAAACCCTGTCTCTACTAAAAATACAAAAATTAGCCAGGTGTGGCGGCACGTGCCTGTAGTCTCAGCTACTCAGGAGGCTGAGGCAGAAGAATTGCTTGAACCCAGGAGGCAGAGGTTGCAGTGAGCCAAGATCATGCCATGGCACTCGGGGGAAAAAAAAAAAAAAAAAGAAGGCAGAGAGTTGTTGACTGAGTGCTGCCCTACAAGCCCACCTTAGCATAATCTGCTTCTATTGGGATATTGAGCTTTTCCCAGAGATAGATGGGGTGGCAGAGGCATGTTAGCACAGTAGATTTCAAAGATTAGCATGCAGAGATATGTTGAAGATAATTTTTTTTTTCCTGCCCATTAGGGAAGGTGGTAATTGTATTGTGTTTCAGGTCATTCATTAAACAAGTCTGTACCTAAATTAACTACAGTTCTGCATTCCTTTCTCCACTACCTACCCAATTAAAGCAATATAAATGTAAACGCTTTTTCTGAAGTATCTAAGCCACTTAGCTGGTTCCCTGATAATGCGTTAAATAAAACTGTGAGAGGTGTTCACCAACAAATGTGTGAGATGTATGGCTTGTAACCATTTGGGGTATATGCTTTTAGACAGTTTTTTGGAAATGAGGGAAGAAAAAGCACCCTTTCTGACTATTCCTTACCTTATCTTGGCCACATTCAGATTAAGGTTCATTTCCTAAGGGGCACAAAACTGACTTGTTTACAACATTAATCGTCTGGGATTGGTCACTGGTGGGATCTCCATTTGCAGGACACCACAGGACCCTGTGTCAACATCAGTCATAGCATCGCAGGGCATATAGTTTTTGAACAAGATATGGACCCCATTTACAGAACCAGGGAGGGAAAAGTGCCATATTCATTGAGACCATTTCTTTTCAATAATGTCTGACATTTATTGAAAATAAGGAAAAGACTTTCTCCAGGTAGTGTATTAGAGCAGAGCAGAATGCAGGGGTTACTGTGTTGAACAAAAGGCACACATCAGAGAGACAGTTGCAAACTCAGAATACTGGGTTATGGGCAAAACTAACTGGTCCACAAGAGAAAATGAGAGACTCGATTTGGCTGCCAGGCACACCTGGGCCTAGGCAAGAACACAAGAGGTTTCTGGGGATGGGGAGGAAATGGGTCTCGCTGAAGGTGACAGATCCCTTGGGAGGCGGCCAGCTGTCTGGATCACTGTCCAGGGACTGTGGCCAGCCCAGATACCTCCGAGGTGAGTCCAGATCACTAGGAGCAGCAGTCTGTCGGTAGGATGCGATGGATGGCGATGGCCGTGGCAGCGCAGGTCTGTGGGCAGAATGATGTAGTCGTCTGGCAGTCTGGTGGGGAGGAGAGGGCTTGGCAGCGGCGGCAGTGGGTGGTCTGTCCAGTGTGTAACAGGAGCCCAGCTTGCAGCTGGAGTGCAGGACAGCGTCCAAATGTGCATGGGAGGGGCTGGCTGGCTGGAAGGAGAGGGCGGCGGCTCGCTCCAGAGTGAGGCCCAGGGGCGGCAGCAGGATCCTGGAGCGCTATTCCTGGAACAAAGGCAAGCACTACGCGGGAGGGAACAGGAGCGCAGGGGACATCGCGGCGGCTCGAGGGGGAGGGAGGCGCGGAGGGAGGGCGCCGGTGGCGACCCTGGCGGCGGCCAGTAACACAGCGGACCCTCCCCAGAGCACCCGCCCCCAGGCCCGAGGGTCTCCCGGCCTAGAAGTCCTCGTCCTCCTCCCATCCAAAGACTCGCTTCATCTCGGCCAGAAAGCCCCGGTAATCATTGAGCAGGGGGCTCTCCTTCTTGATGTAGGGGATCACCCACTGCAGGGCGGGCCCCGTGAGGCGGGTGATGAGGAACGTCACCTTCAGGGCGTCGCTGGAGAACGTGTTCTCGTCCACGAACATGTAGGAGCCCGTCTGCACGATGAACTCCGGGAGCCGGTCGGTATCGCCGTCAAACGTCTCGGGAAAGGGAATCGGATTCCTCCAGCGACGCGTCGCAGGCCGGATCGGCAAGGCCAGGAGGGCCTTTATCAGCTGCACCCGACCGTCCATCGCTGCTCCTCGCTTCGCTGGACGTCAATGGGCTCCACCCGGCTCTGCAGAGGTCAGTACCGAGGCGTCGCCGGAAATGCGTGTCCACGAAGGCCGGCCTAGGATAGGGTGGGCGGGGCCACGACCGGGGCTCCAACCCTCTCATGGACTCCGCCCACAAGGCCGGGTGGTCCCTAGTACGCAGGCGCACCGTGGGGAATACACTGGCGAAGAGGGACCTAAAGCCCTCAAGGAGGCCGGCTGGTATCGGAGAGGCTGGGCCAAGGTTTCCTAAGGTGGCGGGACCGGAAGCAGGAGAGGAACCAGGGTGTGTATGGGGCGCGGAGAGCTCGCTCCGAGGGGATGTTAGAGGCCCTACCTAGTTCTGGTAGTTGAGGAGTTCTTCCGCAGCACTCGTCCCCACCTCTCATCAGCCCTTGGGTATGTATTCAGGGAGCCTTGGCCCTGGACGCCACTCGTATGAGGTTCTGTGAACACATTTTCCTGCTGCTTCTTTTATCTCTCAACCAGATTATTGGCTCCCTATTTTGCAACATTAATAGAGAAGCCCCACAGATTATCAAATACAATCCAGAGCAGCATATTCAAAGAGTAATGCACCACGCTTGAGGGATGAATACTCCATTCTCCATGATGTGATTATTAATACCTAGTATTTGATAGCACAACAGGATGACTACAGTCAAAATAATTTAATTGTACATTTAAAAATAACTAAAAGAGTATAATTGGATTGTTTGTAGCACAAAGGATAAACGCTTGAGGGGATGGATGCCCCGTTTACCATTATGTGATTATTATGCATTCTATGCCTATATTAAAGCATTTCATGTACCCCATAAATACATATACCTATTATGTACCCACAAAAATTATAAATAATTTTTTAAAAAGAATAATATACCACGAGCAGTTAATGTAAGGAGGGTTAAATATTAAGAAATCTCTTAATTTGTTATAAAAGCTGCCCTCAGTTCTCTGCCACGTTGCCCTGTCCATAGGCAGTTCACAACACTGCAGCTTGTTTCTTCATGGAACAAAGGGAGAATGTGTCTCCTTGAAAGATGGAGTCATGAAGGGGTGGCCAGCCGCTCCACACCTGTGGGAGGGTTTCTTATCAGGTGGGACGAGAGTCTGAGAAAAGAAATAAGAGACAAAGTATAGAGAAAGAAAAGTGGGCCCAGGGGACCGGCGCTCAGCATACGGAGGACCCGCGCTGGCACTGGTCTCTGAGTTCCCTCAGTATTTATTGATCATTATCTCTACCATCTCGGAGACGGGGATGTGGCAGGACAATAGGGTAATAGTGGGGAGAGGGTCAGCAGGAAAACATGTGAACAAAGGTCTCTGTGCCATAATTAAGTTTAAGGAAAGGTGCTGTGCCTTGATATGCACGTATACAAACATCTTGGTGCATTAAAGAGCGGTATTGCCACCAGCATGTCTCACTTCCAGCCCTAAGGTGGTTTTCTCCTATCTCAGTAAATGGAACATATGATCAGGTTTTACACCCAGACGTTCCATTGCCCAGCGACGAGCAGGAGACAGAAGCCTTCCTCTTATCTCAACTGCAAAGAGGCCTTCCTCTTTTACTAATCCTCCTCAGCACAGACCCTTTACGGGTGTCAGGCTGGGGGACGGTCAAGTCTTTCCCTTCCCAGGAGGCCATATCTCAGGCTATCCTATGGGGAGAAACCTTGGACAATACCTGGCTTTCCTAGGCAGAGGTCCCTGCAGCCTTCCGCAGCGTATTGTGTCCCTGGATACTTGGGATTAGAGAATGGTGATGACTTTTAACAAGCATACTGCCTTCAAGCACTTTTTTAACAAAGTGCATTCTGCATAGCCCTAAATCCATTAAATCTTGAGTCAACACAGCGCTTGTCTCTGCAAGCACAGGGTTGGGGCTGGGGTTACAGATTAACAGCATCTCAAGGCAGAAGAATTTCTCTTAGTACAGAACAAAATAGAGTCTCTTATGTCTACTTCTTTCTACATAGACACAATAACAGTCTGATCTCTCTTTCTTTTCCCTACAAGTCATGTATAAACTAACGTAATCATGGTAGTTACGTCTCATCACCTTTGTCACATTCTATTGGTTAGAAGCAAGCCATAGTCCCCACCTACACTGAAAGACATGACCAGGACATTGGGATGTTGGGAGCCACCTTAGAATCTGTCTGCCACAGCATGGATATACAAATTTGGTGATCCATTCATTTGTTGGAAGATATTTGGCACATTTACAGGTTTTGGAAATTACAAAGGAATCAGCTATAAGCATTTATATACAGATTTTTGTGTGAGCATAGGTTTTCATTTTTCTAGAGTAAATTCCTAGAGCAAAGATTTGTGTCATATGTTTCCCAATAAAAACTCTCATTGAACTTAGAAGGGAGCTCCTAAATCTGAGGAAGAGCATCTACAAAAAACCTACAGCTATCATACTCAAAGGTGAAAGCCTGAATGCTTTTCACTCTTAGATCAAGAACAAGACACATAGAGGGGAACAACACACACTGAGGCCTATCAGAGGATGGAGGGTGGGAGGAGGCATAGGATCAGGAAAAATAACTAATGGCTAATAAGCTTAATACCTGGGTGATGAAATAATCTGTACAACAAACTCCCATGACACAAATTTACCTATGTAACAACCTGCACTTGTACCCCTGAACTTGAAAGTTAAAAAAGACCAACAAAACAAGTACATATGCCCACTCTCATAACTTTAGTGCAATATTGTACTGGAGATTCTAGACAATCTCATTTCTTTGCAATGAGGGCAAAGAAAACAAGGAAAGGAAAAAGTAATAAAAGGCATCTAGATTGGACAGGGCAAAGGCAAACTTTTGTTATTCATACACAACAGGATCATGTATATAGTAAACAGATTTTCTAAGATCAACAAAACATACTAGAACTAAGAAGCGAGTTTACCAAGGTTGCAAGACATAGGCGAATATACAAAAATCAATTGTATTCCTAGTAACGAACAAGAGAAATTTGAGCTAGAATTTTAAACACCATAAAAACATAAAAAATGTTACGGTTAAATATGACAAAAGAGATGAGACTTGTACCCTGAAAACTACAGAACATTCCTAACATATATTACAAAATATCTGAGTAATGGAGAGATATAGTCATGAACTGGAAGATTTAATATTGTTAGTATATCAATTCTCCCAAAATTGATATATAGATTCAAAGTCCTAGCGAGTGTTTTAACATATAAAAAACAACTAATTGCTTCTAAAATTCGTAGGGAAATACAAAAAAAAATGCATTAGCAAAAACAGCTTTGAAATAGAAAAAATAAGTTGGAGGACTAATAATATTTGATTTCAAGATTTATAATAAAGCTACTGTAATTAAGACAATGTGATATTGTTATCAAAATAGACAAATACGGTCATCCCTTAGTATTTACAAGGGATTGGTGCCAGGACCTCTGCAAATACCAAAATCTGAGGACACTCAACTCCCTTATATAAAATGGTATAATATTTGCATATAACCTATGTATATCCTCCCATATACTTTAAATCGTATCTAGATTACTTATAACACCTAATACAATATAAATGCTATGTAAATAGTTGTTACCTCATATTTTTAATTGTACTCTTTTTCTAATTTTTACTTTTATTTCAGTAGTTTCTGGGGTAGAGGTGTTTTTTTGTTACATGGATAAGTTCTTTAGTGGTGATTTCTGAGATTTTAGGGCACCTGTCACCCAAACAGTGTACACTGTACCCAATATGTAGTCTTTTATCCCTCACTCCCCTCCCATCCTTCCCCCCGGGTCACCAAAGTCCATTATATCAATCTTATGCCTTTGCATCCTCATAGTTTAACTCGACTTGTAAGTGATAACATACAATATTCGGTTTTCCATTCCTGAGTTAACTTCACCTAGAATAATGGCCTCCAGCTCTATCCAAGTCGCTGAAAAAGACATTATTTCATTCCTTTTTATGGCTGAGTAGTAGTACGTGTTGTATATATACCACATTTTCTTTATCCACTCGTTGGTTGATGGGCACTTAGGTTGGTTCCATATCTTTGCAGTTGCGAATTGTGCTGCTATAAACATGCATGTGCATGTGTCTTTTTCACAGAGTGACTTATTTTCCTTTCCTTATTTCCCAGTAGTGGGATTGCTGGATTGAATGGCAGTTCTACTTTTAGTTCTTTAAGGAATCTCCATACTGTTTTCCACACTGGTTGTACTAATTTACATTCCCACCAGCAGTGTAAAAATGTTCCCTTTTCCATACATCCATGCCAACATCCATTGTTTTTGGACCTTTAAATTATGGCCATTCTTGCAGGAGTAAGATGGTATCTTACGGTGGTTTTAATTTGCAGTTCCCTGATGATTAGTGATGTTGAGCATATTTTCATGTTTGCTGGCTGTTTGTGTGTCTTCTTTTGAGAAATGTCTATTCATGTAATTTGCCCACTTTTTGATGAGTTTTTTCTTACTGATTTTTTTTAATTCCTTGTAGATTCTGAATATTAGTCCTTTGTTGAATGCATAGTTTGTTAATACTGTCTGTCTACTCTACTGATTATTTTGCTGTGCAGAAGATTTCCGTTTAATTAGGTCCCATTTATTTATTTTTATTTTTGTTGCATTTGCTTTTGGGGTCTTGGTCATGAATTATTTGCCTAAGCCAATGTCTAGAAGAGTTTTTATGATGTTATCTTCTAGAATTTTTATCGTTTCAGGTCTAAGGTTTAAGTCTTTGCTCCATCTTGAGTTGAATTTTTTTATAAGGTGAAAGATGGGGATCCAGTTTCATTCTTCTACATGTGTCTTGACAGTTTTCCCAGTACCATTTATTGAATAGGGTGTCCTTTCCCCAAATTATGTTTTTGTATGCGTTTTTAAAGATATGTTGGTTGTGTTTGACTTTATTTCTGGGTTATCCATTCTGTTACATACCTATTTTTATATCAGTACCATGCTGTTTTGGTAACTATGGCCTTGTAGTATAACTTGAAGTCAGCAAATGCAATGCCTCCAGATTTGTTCTTTTTGCTTAGTATGACTTTTGCTATGTGGGCTCTTTTTTTTGGTTCCATATGAATTTTAAGATTGTTTTTTATACTTCTATGAAGAATGATGATAGTATTTTGATGGTAATTGCATAGAATTTGTAGATTGCTTTGGGTGGTATGGTCATTTTCACAATATTGATTCTTCCCATCCATGAGCATGGAGTGTGTTTCCATTTCTGTCATCAATGATTTCTCTCAGCAGTGTTTTGTAGTTTTCCTCATAAAGACATTTCACCTCCTTCATTAAGTATATTCGTAAGTATTTTTATTGAAGCTGTTATAAAAGGGATTGAGTTCTTAATTTGATTCTCGGCTTGGTCATTATTGATGTATAGCAGCAAAAATCCTCAATAAAATATGAGCTAACTGAATCCAACAGCATATCAAAAAGATAATATGTTATAATCAAGTGGGTTTCATACCAGGAATACAGGGATGGTTTAATATATGCAAATCAATAAATGTACTATATTTGTTGGAAGTCAAACTGTTGTCGTTCACCAATGATATGATTCTATACCTAGAAAATCCTAAAGACTCATCCAGAAAGCTCCTAGATCTGATAAACGAATTCAGTATAGTCTCAGGATACAAAATCAATGTATACAAATTATTTTTTATTATTTTTTTCCAGAATATTTTGATCTGCCATTGGTTGAATCTGCAGATGCAGAACCCATGGATATAGAGGGCCAACTGTAGATGAATAGAACTGGATATGCAATTCAGAAATAGACCCACACACATAGGGACAGCTGATTTTTGTAAAGTTATAAACGCAATTCACTGGAAAAAGGATAATATTTTCAAAATGATGCAGGAAAAGTTGAATGTCCATTTACAAAAAAAAATTTGATCCATATCTCACACCATATGCAAAAATTAACTAAAAACGATTAGTAAACCTAATGGTAAAACCTAAAATTATAAAGCTCCTAGAAGAAAACAGGAAAAAAAACTTTTGAAACCTTGGGTTAGACAAAGATTTCTTAGCTATCACAACAAAAGCACAATTCTCATAAGCAAAATTTTGTAAATTGGACTTTATCATATTAAAAAGCATGTGCTCTTCAAAAGACAATGTTAAGAGAATGAACAGAGAAGGCACAGGCTGGGAGAAAATATTTGTAAGTGGCATATCTAATGAAGATTTGAATACAGGATATATATAGAACTCTCAAAACAACAATGTAAATGTCAACAACCTGATTTAAAATGGAAAAAAAAAATCTAAAGAGACACTTCACTAAAAAAGATAAATGTATGACAAATAAGCAACAAAAAAAGTGTTCAGGGACACATGAATTTTATCTGTTTTTTAATAGTAGGAAGTAAAATCAGTCAAATGAATTTTCTGTGTCTATGTGTGTTCTGTGTTCCCTAATTTATGCAGTTAGGGAATTGCAAATTAAAACCACAATCACACCTATTAGAATGGCTGAAGTAAAAAAGAAAACCAACAAATAAAGAACCCAGAACAAAACAAAACCTGACAATACTGAGCATAAATGAGTTTGCAAAGCAACTTAATCTCTCATATATTGCTGGTGGGAATACAGAATGTTAGCCACTTGGGAAAACATTTTTGGCATCTTACAAGTTTCTTTTATCCAGCTTTACACACTATAATTCCTCCTCCCCTGAGATGAACACTATTCTGAATTCTATAAGCATTTAGCTTTGCCTATTTTTAACACTGATATAAAGTGGAATCCTAAAGTATATACAAATTTTGTGGCTCACAACTTCTATTCAATGTAACATCTGTAGCACTCCTCCACATTGCTGTGTGTACTACTACAGAATTCCATTGTATGACTATGTGATAATTTATTTATCCATTTGCCTAATCTAGTAAAACATAAAAAGAATAATATGCCATGATTAAATGAAATTATCCCAGCAATGCAAGATTGTTTTATGAATCAAAAATCAATTATAATTTACTGTACTAACTAAAAGGAACTGTAGCAGACAAAATGGCAATCCCCCAAAGATGTGTGTGACATAATTCCCAGAACCTGAAAATATAAAGCAAGAAGTATTGCAGGATCTGGCCAGCAGCCCGCAATGCAACGGGGCTCTCTCTTTGTTCCCAGGTGGATCGGCAGGTTGAGAAATAATAGACACACACAAGATAGTGAAAGCTGGGTCCAGGGGGGTCACCGCCTTCTGGTCCTGCAGTGCCAACAATGCACTGGATATACCAGCATTTATTATTAAGTTTAGTGAGGGCAGGGATAGGTTAGTGAGGGATTTAAGGTCATTTGATTATGAGGTGAGATGGTCCCATGGGGATGAAGTAATTCTTTAACATAACGTCTATATGCAGAAGTACAGTATACAGAGATAAGAATTTACAATATAGTGTGTGCATCAGTAATTTCTAACAGAGCCTTAAAACAGAAACACAGTCTTTCCATAACCTATGATTAGCAAGATATCAATCAGCAGTAACAGTTGCAGCAAAAACTGGTTACAAATAATCCATAGAAACAGGATGTGAAGCTAGACAACCGGTTAGACCAGAAATTCTCAGAAGGGAGTATGCCTTAACCCTAAAGAGGCCTAGAAGAGCCATGGCAAGATGAGAACATTTATAGCCCTACCTTATCCATATGGACAGGCATCCTTCATGCGCCTGTTTATAGGCTCCCCACAGGGTCGCATTCCATTCCCAGAGCTATGAACATCTGCTTTTCTGGGATAGGAATCTTGGTGATGTGAAACCTCCCTGACTGCACATGCATTCATAGGCTCTCTGCAGGGGGAAGCACATCACGCACTGTTGGCTCATTCTGGCAGTCCAACCTGGCATTGTCTTTACACAATCCTGCATGCAATTTTGTATTTACAATAATCAGGAGCATTTCATCTTTTATTCCATAGCAATAGTTTCAGGGGTTCTCCCTACAAAGAAGGAATTAAAGCTGCAGACAGAACTGAAGTTGCTAATCAGTTGCACTGAAAATATGAAGATTATCATCAATTATCTAATCATATGAACTCTTAAAAGTGGAAGATGAAGGCAGAGAGGATTAGAAAGAAGCAACATGAGAAAAATTTGACACCCACTATTGGTGACTTTGAAGAGGAAGAAGGTGGCAATGAGCCAGTAAATATGGCATCCTCTACAAGCTGGGAATGGCCCTCATATTACAGAGCAAGAACACAGTACATCAATCCTACAACCACAAGGAACTGAATTCTGCCAATAGTCTAAATGAATGGGAAAGAAATTATTTCATAGAATCTCCAGAAAGGAACATAGCCTCCCAATACCACGACTTTGGTCTAGTATGACCCATATGGAACTTCTGACCTACAAAACAATAAGATGATAAATTTGTGTTGTTTTAAACCACTAAATTTGTGGTAATTCATTAAGACAGCAACAAAAAGCTAACACAAAGAGAAAATCCATAGGACCATATCAATAGACACAGAAAATGCATTTGACTGATTTCATTTCCTATTAAGAAATAGATAAAATTCGGTACAAGGAGGAACTGGTACCATTCCTTCTGAAACTATTCCAATCGATAGAAAAAGAGGGAATCCTCCCTAACACATTTTATGAAGCCAGCATCGTCCTGATACCAAAACCTGGCAGAGACATAACCAAAAAAGAGAATTTCAGACCAATATCCTTGATGAACATTGATGCAAAAATCCTCAATAAAATACTGGCAAACCGAATCCAGCAGCACATCAAAAAGCTTATCCACCATGATCAAGTGGGCTTCATCCCTGGGATGCAAGGCTGGTTCAACATACGCAAATCAATAAATGTAATCCAGCATATAAACAGAACCAAAGACAAAAACCACATGATTATCTCAATAGATGCAGAAAAGGCCTTTGACAAAATTCAACAACCCTTCATGCTAAAAACTCTCAATAAATTAGGTATTGATGGGACGTATCTCAAAATAATAAGAGCTATCTATGACAAACCCACAGCCAATATCATACTGAATGGGCAAAAACTGGAAGCATTCCCTCTGAAAACTGGCACAAGACAGGGATGCCCTCTCTCACCGCTCCTATTCAACATAGTGCTGGAAGTTCTGGCCAGAGCAATCAGGCAGGAGAAGGAAATAAAAGGTATTCAATTAGGAAAAGAGGAAGTCAAATTGTCCCTGTTTGCAGATGACATGATTGTATATCTAGAAAACCCCATTGTCTCAGCCCAAAATCTCCTTAAGCTGATTAGCAACTTCAGCGAAGTCTCAGGATACAAAATTAATGTACAAAAATCACAAGCATTCTTGTACACCAATAACAGACAAACAGAGAGCCAAATCATGAGTGAACTCCCATTCACAATTGCTTCAAAGAGAATAAAATACCTAGGAATCCAACTTACAAGGGAGTGAAGGACCTCTTCAAGGAGACTACAAACCACTGCTCAATGAAATAAAAGAGGATACAAACAAATGGAAGGACATTCCATGCTCATGGGTTGGAAGAATCAATATCTTGAAAATGGCCATACTGCCCAAGGTAATTTATAGATTCAATGCCATCCCCATCAAGCTACCAATGACTTTCTTCACAGAATTGGAAAAAACTACTTTAAAGTTCATATGGAACCAAAAAAGAGCCCGCATCGCCAAGTCAATCCTAAGCCAAAAGAACAAAGCTGGAGGCATCACGCTACCTGATTTTAAACTATACTACAAGGCTACAGTAACCAAAACAGCATGGTACTGGTACCACAACAGAGACATAGATCAATGGAACAGAACAGAGCCCTCAGAAATGATGCCGCATGGCTACAACTATCTGATCTTTGACAAACCTGACAAAAACAAGAAATGGGGAAAGGATTCCCTATTTAATAAATGGTGCTGGGAAAACTGGCTAGCCACATGTAGAAAGCTGAAACTGGATCCCTTCCTTACACCTTATACAAAAATTAATTCAAGATGGATTAAAGACTTATATGTTAGACCTAAAACCATTAAAATCCTACAAGAAAACCTAGGCAATACCATTCAGGACATAGGCGTGGGCAAGGACTTCATGTCTAAAACACCAAAAGCAATGGCAACAAAAGCCAAAATCGACAAATGGGATCTCATTAAACTAAAGAGCTTCTGCACAGCAAAAGAAACTATCATCAAAATGAACAGGCAACCTACAGAATGGGAGAAAATTTTTGCAACCTACTCATCTGACAAAGGGCTAATATCCAGAATCTACAATGAACTCAAACAAATTTACAAGAAAAAAACAAACAACCCCATCAAAAAGTGGGCAGAGGACATGAACAAACACTTCTCAAAAGAAGACATTTATGCAGCCAGAAAACACATGAAGAAATGCTCATCATCACTGGCCATCAGAGAAATGCAAATCAAAACCACAGTGAGATACCATCTCACACCAGTTAGAATGGCCATCATTAAAAAATCAGGAAACAACAGGTGCTGGAGAGGATGTGGAGAAATAGGAACACTTTTACACTGTTGGTGGGACTGTAAACTAGTTCAACCATTGTGGAAGTCAGTGTGGCGATTCCTCAGGGATCTCGAACTAGAAATACCATTTGACCCAGCCATCCCATTACTGGGTATATACCCAAAGGACTATAAATCATGCTGCTATAAAGACACATGCACACGTATGTTTATTGCGGCACTATTCACAATAGCAAAGAGTTGGAACCAACCCAAATGTCCAACAATGATAGACTGGATTAAGAAAATGTGGCACATATACACCATGGAATACTATGCAGCCATAAAAAATGATGAGTTCGTGTCCTTTGTAGGGACATGGATGAAACTGGAAAACATCATTCTCAGTAAACTATCGCAAGGACAAAAAACCAAACACCGCATGTTCTCACTCATAGGTGGGAATTGAACAATGAGAACTCATGGACACAGGAAGGGGATCATCACACTCCGGGGACTGTTGTGGCGTGGGGGGAGGGGGGAGGGACAGCATTAGGAGATACACCTAATGCTAAATGACGAGTTAATGGGTGCAGGAAATCAACATGGCACATGGATACATATGTAACAAACCTGCACATTGTGCACATGTACCCTAAAACCCTAAAGTATAATAAAAAAAAAAAAAAAAAGAAATAGATAAAATTCATGGAGGGTATCTTGTAATTTGCAGGAAAGATATATCACATTTAGTTGTACCGGTAGGACACTTTTACTAAATGGCCTGTATGGATGTTTCAGAAATATGCATGCTACTCTGCTCATCAGGACTTTCATAACCTAGTCAACCCAACTGCATTGAAAGTATCTATGGCAAACAAGTGATCAAGGTACACATCATCAGTAACAACATATACTACATCATGAACACCTTGATATGATAAACTAACACACAAAATCTTTGCTGTAGTATACCTGGCAAAAATAACTGATTCTAATCATGAGAAAACATCAGAGGAAAGCAAATCTAGGGACATTTAAAAAAATTGTTGACCAATAATTTTCAAAAGTGTCAAAGCCAAGGGTTTGCGAAGGAACATGGAAGGGCAGAGAGCATGGGACAAGGAATAGATATACCAGGCTGACTACTCAGCTTTAAAGAACTTATAGGCTTTGCTCTCCAAGCACATGGGCTTGGACCTCACCAAAAAAATCCTCACTCCCCAACTGCCTAGAAAGACTTTGCCCCACCCCTACGGTGCGACCCTGCCTCCTCCACCAGTTAAGCCAGCCACCACATTTCCCACCACCTGCTCCGCTGGGTGCCCTGGGACCCCCTGGCGCACTAATGACCTCCAGGCCTTCTGGGCAGACCTTGCCAAAGCGCCTGGGCCCTCCCCATGGCTCCGCCCACATCCCAGCTCCTCCTCCCCCGACATGCACTTCCCGCGATGCCTCGGTGCAGCCCTCGGCGAAGCCCAGCGCAGCTCAGCTAAGCTCAGCGGGGCGAGCGCAGCGACGGACGGTCGGGTGCAGCTGATAAAGGCCCCCCTGGCCTGGCCCCTCCAGCCCGCGTGCGTCGCTGGAGGAACCCAATTCCCTTTCCCGAGACGTTTGACGGCGATACCGACCGGCTCCCGGAGTTCATCGTGCAGACGGGCTCCTACATGTTCGTGGACAAGAACACGTTCTCCAACGACGCCCTGAAGGTGACGTTCCTCATCACCCGCCTCACGGGGCCCGCCCTGCAGTGGGTGATCCCCTACATCAAGAAGGAGAGCCCCCTCCTCAGTGATTACCGGGGCTTCCTGGCTGAGATGAAGCGGGTCTTTGAATGGGAGGAGGACGGAGGACGAGGACTTCTAGGCCGGGAGACCCTCGGGCCTGGGGGCGGGTGTTCTGGGGAGGGTCCGCTGTGCCAGTGGCCACCGCTAGGGTCTCCACAGGCGCCCTCCCTCCGGGCCTCCCTCCCCCTCGAGCCGCCGCGATGTCCCCTGCGCTCCTGTCCCCTCTCGTGTAGTGCTTGCCTTTGTTCCAGGAATAGTGCTCCAGGCTCCTGCTGCCGCCCCTGGGCCTCATTCTGGAGCGGGCTGCCTCCGCCCTCTCGTGCCAGCCCAGCCCCTCCCATGCACATTTGGACGCTGTCCTGTGCTCCAGTTGCACAAAGCTGAGCTCCTGTTACACACTGGACAGACCACTGACAGCCGCCACTGCCAACACCCCTCCTCCTCACCAGACTTCCAGACGACTACATCATGCTGCCCACAGACCTGCACTGCCCTGCCATCGCCATCCATCGCATCCCACCGACAGACTGCTGCTTCTAGTGATCTGTACTCACCTCGGAGCTATCTGGGCTGGACACAGCCCCTGGACAATGATCCAGACAGCTGGCTGCCCCTCAAGGGGCCTGTTACCTTCAGCGAGACCCATTTCCTCCCCAATCCCAGAGACTTTTTGTGCTCCTGCCACATGGCTGCCAGGGCTCAGTTGTACCTGGCAGCCAAATCGAGTCTCTCATTTTATCTTGTGGACCAGTTAGTTTTGCCCAGAATCCATTTCTCTTCTGAATTTGCAGCATTTTCTCAGGTGCTTTTTGATCAACAAAATAACTTGTATCTTCTGCTCAACTCCTTTATACTACCTGGAGAAAAGTATTTTCCATATTTTCAATAAATGTCAGACACTATTGAGAAAGAAATAGAGTCTGAATGAATATGGCACCTTTCCCTCCCTGGTCCTGTAAATGTGGTCCGTATCTTGTTCAGAAGCGATATCCCCTGCCATTCAGTGACTGATGTTGACTCCTGCATTATAAAACATCTAAGATAGAGTCCTGTGGTAACCTGGGGGATAGTGTCCCCACTGGTGATCATTCTGTCCCAGATGTTGAATCCTCTAAACCAGTTAGGATTATCCCAAGCCTCTTAGTAAATGAATCGTTAGCTCATTTTGGTCAACACTATGTGAGAAGTCAGCCAGCAGGCTCTTGGAAAAGGTATCCTCATTTCCAGAAAGTGGTTTGAAAACACAATTCCCAAATTGTTACAAACCATAAATCCCACACCGATTACTGGTGAACAGCTGTAAAATTTTACTTAACCCATGATTCAGGGAACCAACAGAATTATATAGGTGCTTTTCAAAAGCATTTATAAATTCTTGATTATGTAGGTAGTGGGGAGAAATGCAGAAGTGAGATTATTAATTTAGATACAAACCTGGTTGATGACCTGCAGGACGATAAAACTATATATAAACTTTCCTGATAAGCAGGAAAAAAATCTCTTCTTATGGTTTAGCTGCAGTTTAATCTCTTAGATTTATAGTACTGTAAAAAGCTTATGCTTCCTCACCAACTGTTGGTGAACAAAGTGAAACACACTAATCAGGTGAGCCACAGGTAGACTTATTGGACAATGTTCTGGTATGATGTTAAAAGGCTGTGCAATCAACTTTTTGCCCCATTTCTAAATGTTGGTGATTTTCCAGAACATGTAATGGAAGAATGAATCCTACTAGCATTTTTTCCATTGTTTTTCTCTTTCTTTCTTAATCTGAATAGATAAGCTTTTGCCATTTAGTTTAGTCCCTTTTGTGCTGCCATAGCAGAATGCAACAGACTGGATCATTTAAAAAGAACAGAAATTTATTTTCTCATAGTTCTGGAAGCTTAGAAGTCCAAGATCAAGCCACTGGTATCTGGTGAGGGCCTTTTTGCTGAGTCCTCACACAGTAGAAGGTAAAAGGGCAAGAGAGGATGAATGCCAAGTTCATGTGACATGAGTGAAGAGAGATAAACCACTCCTGCAAGCATTTTTATAGTGACATTAATTCATTCATGAGGGCAGAGCTCTCATGACCTAAATAGCTCCCAAAGGAGCACACCTCCCAAAACTGTTGCATTGGGGATTACATTTCAACATGAAATTTGGAAGGGACAAAAATATTCAAGCCACAGAATCATTTGTGTGCTGTAGTTTGCAGGGCCTTATATGGTGCTGGAGGTGCATTTTCTAATAATGTATCTTGATTATATTTTTGTTCCTCCAAATAATAAAGCCATCATTAATTTGCAGTTTAACATATAATAGGGCAAAGTCTTGAAATTGAAGGAAAAATTGAATTGCTTAAAAAAAGCAATTTATTTATTGGCCAGGCACAGTGTCTCACACCTGTAATCCCAGCACTTTAGGAGGCCAAGGTGGGTGGATCACAGGTCAGGAGTTTGAGACCAGCCTGGCCAACATGGTGAAACCCTGTCTCTACTAAAAATACAAAAATTAGCCAGGTGTGGTGGCAGGCACCTGTAATCCCAGCTACTCAGGAGGCTGAGGCAGGAGAATCACCCGAACCTGGGAGGCAGAGTTTGCAGTGAGCCGAGATTGCTCCACTGCACTCCAGCCTGGGCAACAGAGCAAGACTCTGTCTCAAAAAAAAAATTTATTGTTTCATTATTTATAGCATGCTTAAAAAGAACTGAAACTAGATTAATTATGAGATGTCAATTTAAGGTGCTGGTAGTCTGCTTTCTTGGATGAGTAAAAAGGACAGTGTGTTAAGCATATTCACTGTTTGGATTTAAACATAGATTCTGCTGAAGCAGTTGAAGAAGTGTTTAGAAGCAGTTTATGTGATGGAGTAGGCCAGCATATTCCCTGTGATCTATGTCCACTGGCTCTGGAGGTAGGTAGAATGGGCAGGGACCTTATGGGTAACCTTTGAACAATGTCAGTAACTGTATTAGTTCGTTCTCACAGTGCTATAAAGACACTACTCAAGACTGGATAACTTACAAAGAAAAGTTTAATTGACTCACAGTTCTGCATGGCTGGGGAGGCCTCAGGAAACTTACAATTATGGCGGAAGAGGAAGCAGGCACATCTTACATGGCAGCAGGCAAGAGAGAGCATGTGAAGGTGGAACTGTCAAACACTTATAAAACCATCAGATCTTGTGAGAACTCACTCACTATCATGAGAACAGCATAAGGGAAACTGCCCCCATGATCCAATCACCTCCCACCAGGTCCTTCCCTTGACATGTGGAGATTATGGGGATTACAATTTGAAATGAGATTTGAGTGGGGACACAGAGCCAAACCATATCATTCTACACTGACCCCTCCCAAATCTCATGTCATTTTTATATTTCAAAACTGATCATGCCTTCTCAATAGTCTCCCACTGAGTCTTAACTCATTCCAGCATTAACCCAAAAATCCAAGTCCAAAGTCTCATCTGAGACAAGGCACGCTGTTGTGGGAAGTCAGGTACCCCAAACAGAGGGACCAGCTGATGCCATGGCAGAAGAACATGGATTGTGAAGATTTTATGGACATTTATTAGTTCCCCAAATTAATGCTTTTGTAATTTCTTATGCCTGTCTTTACTGCAATCTCTAAACATAAATTGTAAAGATTTCATGGACACTTATCATTTCCCCAATCAATACCCTTGTGATTTCCTATGCCTGTCTTTACTTTAATCTCTTAATCCTGTCAGCCGAGGAGGATGTATGTCGCTTCAGGACCTTGTAATAATTGCATTAACTGCACAAATTGTACAGCATATGTGTTTAAACAATATGAAATCTGGGCACTTTGAAAAAAGAACAAGATAGGCCGGGCACGGTGGCTCACGCCTGTAATCCCAGCACTTTGGGAGGCCGAGGCGGGTGGATCACGAGGTCAGGAGATCGAGACCATCCTGGATAACACGGTGAAACCCAGTCTCCACTAAAAATACAAAATATTAGCCAGGCGAGGTGGCGGGCACCTGTAGTCCCAGCTACGTGGGAGGCTGAGGCAGGAGAATGGCATGAACCCCGGGGGGCGGAGCCTGCATTGAGCCGAGATCGCGCCACTGCACTCCAGCCTGGGTGAAAGAGCGAGACTCCGTCTCAAAAAAAAAGAACAAGATAACAGCAATGTTTAGGAAACGAGAGATAACCTTAAACTCTGACCGCCAGTGAGCTGGGCAGAACAGAGCCATATTTCTCTTCTTTCAAAAGCAAATGGGAGAAATATCGCTGAATTCTTTTTCTCAGCATGGAACATCCCTGAGGAAGAGAATACGCGCCTGGAGGTATAGGCTTATAAACAGCACCTCCAGGTGCGCCTGTCTCTTATGGTCAAGGCTGCAGAGATGAAATAAACTCCAGTCTCCCATAGTGCTCCCAGGCTTATTAGGAAGAGGAAATTCCCACCTAATAAATTTTGGTCAGACTGGTTGATCTCAAAACCCTGTCTCCTGATAAGATGTTATCAATGACAATGGTGCCTGAAACTTCACTAGCAATTTTAATTTCGCCTCGGTCCTGTGGTCCTGTGATCTCGCCCTGCCTCCACTTGCCTTGTGATATTCTATTACCCTGTTAAGTACTTGATGTCTGTCACCCACACCTATTCACACACTCCTTCCCCTTTTGAAAATCCCTAATAAAAACTTGCTGGTTTTTGTGGCTTGTGGGGCATCACAGAGCCTACCAACGTGTGATGTCTCCCCCGGATGCCCAGCTTTAAAATTTCTCTCTTTTGTACTCTGTCTCTTTATTTCTCAAGCCGGCTGACACTTACGGAAATAGAAAAGAACCTACGTGATTATCGGGGCAGGTTCCCTGAAAGCATGCCCCCTCCACTTACGAGCCTGTAAAATAAAAAGCCAGTTAGTTACTTCCAAGATACAAGGGGGTACAGGCATTGGATAAATGCTTCCATTCCAAATGGGAGAAATTGGCCAAAACAAAGGGGCTACAGGCTCCATGCAAGTCTGAAATCCAGTAGGGCAGTCATTAAATCTTTTTTTTTTTTTTTTGAGACGAAGTTTCACTCTTATTGCCCAGGCTGGACTGCAGTGGTGTGATCTCAGCTCACTGCAACCTCCAATTCCCCGGTTCAAGTAATTCTCCTGCCTCGGCCTCTCAAGTAGCTGGGATTACAGGCATGCACCACTACACCAAGCTAATTTTGTATTTTCAGTAGAGATGGGGTTTCACCATGTTGGCCAGGCTGGTCTCAAACCCCTGACCTCAGGTGATCCACCTGCCTTGGCCTCCCAAAGTGCTGGGATTACAGGTGTGAGCCACTGCACCTGGCCTAAATCTTGAAGCTCCAAAATAATCTCCTTTTACTCTATGTCTCACAGCCAGGCCATGCAGATGCAAAGAGTGGGCTCCCAAGGCCTTGGGCAGCTCCGCCCCTGTAGCTTTGCAGGGTTCAGCCCCTGTGGCTGCTGTCGTGGGCTAGCATTGAGTGCCAGTGGTTTTTTCAGGCATACGATGCAAGCTGTCAGTGGATCTACCATTCTGTGGTCTGGAGGACTATGGCCCTCTTCTCACAGCTCCACTAGGTAATGTCCCAGTGGGGACACTGTGTGGGTGCTCCAACTCCACATTTCCCTTCCACACTTCCCTAGCAGAGGTTCTCCATGTGGGCTCTGCCCTTGCAGCAGATTCTGCCTGGACATCGAGGCATTTCCACACATCCTCTGAAATCTAGGTAGAAGTTCCCAATCCTCAATTCTTGAGTTCTGTACACCTGCAAGCACAACACCACATGGAAGCTGCCAAGGATTGGGGCTTGCACTGTCTGAAGCAATGGCCTGAGCTGTACCTTGGGCCCTTTTAGCCATGGCTGAAACTGGAGTGGCAGGGACTCAGGGCACCAAGTCCCTAGGCTGCACACAGCGGGGAGGGGGGCCCTCCCAGGCCACAAAACCATTTTTTCTTCCTTGGCCTCCACGCCTATGATGGGAGGATCTGCTGTGAAGATCTCTGACATGCCCTGGAGACATTTTCCCCATCGTCTTGGTGATTCACATTCAGTCCTCATTACTTAAGCAAATTTCTTCAGCAGGTTTGAATTTCTCCCCAGAAAATGGGTTTTTCTTTTCTACCACATGGTCAGTCTGCAAATTTTCCAAACTTTTATGCTCTGCTTCCCTTTTAAACATAAGTTCCAATTTCAGATCATCTCTCTCAAGCTCAAAGTTCCACGGATTTTTAGGGCAGGGGCAAAATGCTGCCAGTCTCTTTCCTATAGCATAACAAGGGTGACCTTTGCTCCAGTTCCCAATAAGTTCCTCATCTCCATCTGAGACCACCTCAACCTAGACTTTATTGTCCATATCACTAGCAGTATTTTGGTCAAAACCATTCAACAAGTCTGTACTAAGTTTCAAGCATTCCCACATCTTCTTGTCTTCTTCTGAGCCCTCCAAACTGTTCCAACCTTTGCCTGTTACCCAGTTCCAAAGTTGCTTCCACATTTTCTGGTATCTTTATAGCAGTACTCAACTCTAATGGTACCAATTTACTGTATTTGTCTGTTTTCACACTGCTATAAAGATACTACCCAAGACTGAGTAACTTACAAAGGAAAGAGGTTTAATTGACTCGCAGTTCTTCATGACTGGGAAGGCCTCATGAAACTTACAATCATGGCAGAAGAGGAAGCAGGCACATCTTACATGGCAGCAAGCAAGAGAGAGCATGTGAAGGTGGAACTGTCAAACACTTTTAAAGCCGTCAGATCTTGTGAAAACTCACTCACTATCACAAGAACAGCATGGGGGAAACCGCCCCCATGATCCAGTTATCTCCCACCATGTCCCTCCTTTGACACATGGGGATTATGAGGATTACAATTTGAAATGAGATTTGAATGGGGACACAGAGCCAAATCATATCAGTAACCTCATAGCCCCCTCAACAACAATGCCTCAGCAGTTTTCTTCCTTCTGGCAGAACGGCTCTGTCAGGGAATTGTTCCTTGGTCTACACTAGTTCTATCATTACAAGTCTTCTTTCATGCTATAAATATCTTGGGGAGGATAACAGTTCACAAGAATGAATCATGAACATCTTTGCATGATTTCATAAACAGACAGAAGTAATGGTATTTGTAAGAGGAGAAGAGAAGTTCTTTTTCATTATTGTCTTACTCAGTTTGGGCTGCTATAATAAATTATCATAGACTGGGTGGCTTAAACAACAAACATTTATTTCTGACAGTTCTGGAGATTGGAAAGTCCACGATCAAGGTGTTGGTAGATTTGGTATCTCGTGAGGGCCCTCTTCTTGGTTTGTAGACCACCTTGTTGCTGTGTCATCTAACACAGCAGAGAAAGAACACTGTAATCTCTTTCTCATAAGGCAGTGGTCTCCAACCTTTTTGGCACCAGGAGCCAGTTTAGCAGAAGACAATTTTTCCACAAACTGGGCTGGTGGATGGTTTAAGGATGAATCATTCAAGCACAGTACATTTACTGTGCACTTTATTTCTATTATTATTACATTGTAATATACAATGAAATATTGTACAACTCACCATAATGTAGAATCAGTGGGAGCCCTGAGCTTGTTTTCCTGCAACTAGATGGTCCCATCTGGGGATGATGGGAGACAGTGACAGATCATCAGACATTACATTCTCATAAGGAGAGCACAATCTAGATCCCTCGCATGTGCAGTTCACAATAGGGTTTGCACTGCCATGAGAATCTAATGCCATCACTGATCTGACAGGAGGTAGAGCTCAGGCAGCAATGTGGGCCATGGGGAGTGGCTGTAAATATAGATGAAGCTTCACCCACTTGCCCAGTGCTCACCTCCTGCTGTGCCACCTGGTTCCTAACAGGCCACAGAGCAGTATGGGGAGGGCAAGGGGTTGGGGACCCCTATTATGAGGGCATTAATCCCAACATGGGTGCCCCACCCTCATGACCTCATCTAAAATTAATTAGCTCACAAAGGCCCCAACTCCAAATACCATCACATTGGGAGTTAAGGTTTCAATATATGAATTTGGGAGTAGGTGAAAAACATAAATATCAGTCCATAGCAATCACTTTGCATTCTTATCACTTGTTATTTTTCTTGGTTTGTTTTTCTTACTTCCTTCTCAGCAATGTATTCTATCCCCTACCAGGAAGCTACATCTCCAAATTGACTACAAAAGGACAATGCATATAAAAGGCATGACAGAGAAAATGTAATTCACCCTTTTTTTTGGTGGTTGGGGCCATTATTGTCCTGAAGCCTATAATTAAGATAAATGTCCGCAAATCTTGCGACACACATGCACAAAAATTTAATATGGGAAATACAGGCACAGAGGGGACATTGTGGCCCTTGAGTGGTTTAGTGTCCTGAGACTTTGAGTTCCAGGGCAATCCTAGTGGAGAGAACTTGTGTAATAAGAGGCTTGAAAGTACAAGTCTCAAATTGTTACAAACTGTAATTTTCACACAGCTTTTTGGTAAATACCTATCAGTGTTCATTTAACTCATTGTTCAGGGAGTCAGCAGAATGACAGTTAGTTCAAAAATCATGTAAAGATCTTTCGGGGAAGGAATGTAGTAATAAGATTAATTCAGGAACAAACTTAGCCAATGTCCAGAAAAATATCACTCCTTAACCATATTTCTACAAGTTAACATCTTAAATCTACAATATTGTATTTTAAAAAGTATTCTCCATAATCAGTTATTGGTTAAAGTTAAATATCCAGATAGACTCAGATGATCTCAGGTAGGGTTATTAGAAAACTCCCTGCCCTGATATGAAAATGTTGTGCAGTCATCTTTTTGCCTCATTTCCATTTTGGGTGATTTTTCCAGAAAAGTGGAAGGAATAATAGATATCACACTGGTATAGCTTTACTTTTTTTTCTTTTTGTTTGAAAAGTAAGCTTTGCTATCCATTAATTCTGTGCCTTGTGATTTGCTGGGATGTAAATTAACTAGAGCTATATTATGTGCACTAAGACTATGAAATTTTATTAATTCAGTAGTTTTTCTATGTTAATATAGCAAAGTCCTGTTGAAGTTAATTGAACAATTTGAATTATTTGAAAAAGGAAGTTTTTAAATTTTTTTTTATGTAATCTACTGGTTTGTTAAAACAGTTGAAACTGGGCCAATAGTAGGGCCAGTTCAATGCACAGGAATCTCTTTTCCTTGATGATAGGAATCGTTGGATCAAGCCAGAGTCACAGTGATACCTATGCCTGGCCATACCTATCCCTGAGGAGCAAGCCCTCTTGGACTCACCATGGGCAGCCATTGTCTGATTTGTGATTGGGCCAAAAAGTAGCTGCCCACCCCAGACCCCTGAGTGGAAGCCCTGAACACTCCATCCTTTTTCATATAAACCTCTGGACCATTCTTCTGCTGAGGGCAGAGTGGGCCCCTTAGTAGGAGGGGAAGGAGGTCCTCCTGCTCACCTTCCAATGGAATGAGGGCTTGGGCCTTGTCAATATCTGATTAGAAATGTACTATGTGGTAATTGTAGAAATCTGGGAATATGTAGAATAACACCAAATGGAAAAGGAATGTCACCCATGAGAACCAATTTAACATGTTATTTGTTTCCATTCAAGAGTTGTCTATATAGCTCTTAAGTTATATAATTATAATCATATACAGTTGTGGATTCACCTATTTTCAGTTATTTTATATCATGAACCATAACTTATATCAGTACAGCATTTAAGAAAACCTAATTTCAATGCCTGTATAATACATATGTACCATCATATATCTAATCTCTTTCTTTGTGATCAATGACTGCCCAAATTATTTTGTTATTATAAGTAATGCTCTGATTACCATTTTTAAGCATAAATCTTCGTATGTTTTTGTGTTTATTTCTTTAGGTGACAATGTTGAAATGGAGTTATTGTACAAAATGTATGAACATTTTGAGACTCTGAATACATTTTGGGAAACTGCTTTACAAAATGCATCTATTAATTTTTACTCCCACTAGTAGACTATGAGACGGCCCCCCTCACTGCACCACATCACTCTTCATCTTTTCTCATTCTTTAAATTGATAGACCAAAAAAGAATTTTTAATGATTTCTTCCATTTGACTTCTTATGATTATTACTTTAAGGTTGAACCATGTTCATATGTTTGTTGTTCATTTGTTTTCCATCTCCCCTAAGTTGGCTGGTCAAATAATATTCCCACATTTCTTTCAGGGTTGGAGTGTCTTCCAGGTGATTTTTATAAGCTTCTTATTTATGAAGTTTATTAACCCTCAGTGATGTTACAGCAGGTATATTCTCAATTTTGTTTTTTAAATTTTTGAGTTTTTGCATGTTTAAATAATTTATATTGCTGCTATGCAAGAGAAGGTAATATTCCCATGATATTTTTTGCGGTTTCCTCACGTTTCATTTTTATGCTTACATTTTAAAATTCATCTGTAATTTATTATTTAACTTATTTATCTAAAATTTTTTTAAATCTAAATGCACTTTTCAAGAAACACTGGGAGATTTTTTTTTAACAGATCTTTCATCGAATGGTTTCTATTGATTTGTGAAGGCTGGGTGGTCATGTGTTTCCTTTTGTGTTTTATGGCCCTTTTCTGAGCTGCTGTGGCTCTTAGCTGCTCTGCACACTGCACCTTTCCTGGCACCCAATGTTCTGCCCTGTGATAGAAGTACTGCTGGTGATAAAATTGGAGACACTATACCCAGATATGGTGGTGAGTTCCACCTGCCACAGCTGAAAGCTGCACCTCCAAACTTAGTCCACCCCCAGGGAGGTGGAATACTTAACTATCTGACCCATTGCACCTATATGGTATCTGTATCAGACCAATAAGCAGTGTGGATAATACCTCATCACCTTGTCATACAAGCCTGAAAGATTATAATGCTCTGAATAACATGAGTCCAACTCTAGTTATGAATAACAGAGTCAATCCTAGCCTAGAAGCAGACATCTGGTATAAACTGTGATTAGCCACCTTGCTCTCACCTTTGTCTCTCTTCCTGTTGCTAGTAGACTTTTTACTTGATGTCACGATCCAGGCCTAATGTTTACAGATTTGTCCTTTTGGGTTGAATACCAGCCCACTTCTTTGGATACTGTTGTGTATTACTTCCCCTAATCCTTTGGGACTTGAACATCCATTAGAAACAACCAACTCATGAAGTGCCTGCATGTGAGATTTAACCTTACCCAATTCTTCTTTCCCAAAAGAGGAGGGTGGTGTAGAGATTAGCCAGAGAACAGTCTTTGCTATCCTTTGACAGCAACTGGCAAGAGCAGTAAGCAGATGGCATCCTCAGACTGGACATCGTAGGAGACACTGACCATTAGAATGAGCATATTCTTGGAGAGGGGAACACAATTGTCTCAGGAGTGACACTAAGACATTGTGGTGCACTGAGAAGTCCATGCCTTCTGAGCAATTACCCTGATGAAAAGGAGAGAGTATTTTGGTGCAAGTCACAGTGAGGTCTTTCCCAGCAGTAGCCATAGCTTCAGGACAGTGAACAGGTCATGGCCTCCAAAGTACCACTCTATTGGAGAGCAGAGTGTCATCACTTCAGCATTAAAACTGACCCTTCAAACTGAAAACACTCTTTTTGACCCTAAGGGCAGCACTATCTAATCAGAAACATCCAGAATAATGTTTGACCAAATATCTTGCATACCGTGGCCAAGCCAAGTTGAAACATAAAATGAATCATCACAAGCCCACCCCTTATCAAATTGACACCCGTATCCATCTTCTTAAACCGTACTTAATCGCCAAATAAATACAATAACAAGGTCATAATTCTGCCTAATGTGATACCACTGTCCCGTGTACAACCAAAAATATACTAACCCCTTCCCTAGAAGAGGAAATAAATCCCTTAAGTGATGTTTACTCCTCTCCTCAATATTCCACAACCTAAGTACTATGACACAAAGTTAATAATACCTAAATTCCATTACATAAAGTCAATATATCTTATGTTATATGATAAGGGAATAAGAGAGGAAAGAAAGATACACACTAAAACACATAAAAATGTGTTCATAGCCACTTTTACACTGTTGGTGGGACTGTAAACTAGTTCAACCATTGTGGAAGTCAGT
This sequence comes from Nomascus leucogenys, assembly GCF_006542625.1. Lineage (NCBI taxonomy): Eukaryota > Metazoa > Chordata > Mammalia > Primates > Hylobatidae > Nomascus > Nomascus leucogenys. The sequence goes on along the minus strand of NC_044406.1, from coordinate 120,818,031 downwards.
GTGGCGATTCCTCAGGGATCTAGAACTAGAAATACCATTTGACCCAGCTATCCCATTACTGGGTATATACCCAAAGGATTATAAATCATGCTGCTATAAAGACACATTCACACGTATGTTTATTGCGGCACTATTCACAATAGCAAAGACTTGGAACCAACCCAAATGTCCAACAATGATAGACTGGATTAAGAAAATGTGGCACATATACACCATGGAATACTATGCAGCCATAAAAAATGATGAGTTCATGTTCTTTGTAGGGACATGGATGAAACTGGAAACCATCATTCTCAGCAAACTATCGCAAGGACAAAAAACCAAACACCGCATGTTCTCACTCATAGGTGGGAATTGAACAATGAGAACACATGGACACAGGAAGGGGAACATCACACTCTGGGGCCTGTTGTGGGGTGGGGGAAGTGGGGAGGGATAGCATTAGGAGATATATCTAATGCTAAATGACGAGTTAAGGGGTGCAGCACACCAACATGGCACATGTATACATATGTAACAAACCTGCACATTGTGCATATGTACCCTAAAACTTAAAGTATAATAACAATAAAATTAAAAAAAAAATGTGTTCATAGCAAAATAAAGAGGAAATACTCACGACAATTAGTTCTTGTTTCTGTAATTGATCATGTGATTGTATTCTTCTTCCACTACCCATTCTGTATACCCTTTGCCCTTAGCAAGCACCTCGGCTGGTCATGGTTCTTTACCTAGTGGGGTGACCTAAACCTTCATTCCTGAAGGTTCTGGGACATTAGTAGTCCTGTCTGGATTGGGTTGTTGTACCCTTCTATTGACCTTAATCACAAGGCATGATAATACTGAGATGATCTAAGGGATCTCCTATATTCCAGACTATTCTTCCTTACCTCAATTGTGGAGTTGTAGTACTATTTCCTTTTGATAAGATCAGTCACCCCAGTCAGCACTGCAACTCCTTTCTTTGCCCGCTGATTCAGAGGCATGAGGAACCCAAAGTGGCCAGGTGGCAGTCTTAACTTCCAGTTCAGTGGAATTGTTGTGTCTTCTGGTGGAAGCATTCCTCCCTCTGGAACCAAGAACTCCAGTCCAGTAGGCCATAAAGTCACAGAAACAGGAAGCAAAAATTTTACTAGTGTGTCTCTAGACCCTGGGCCCACAAATCGTGACTATGGGAGAAACAACCCTACATATTGGATACTGATTCAGAGCATATACAGCCTTCTGAAGAACCTTTCCCCAGCCCTGCAAGATACTGTCACCTAGGTGGTGCTGTAACTGAGCATTCAAAAGGCCTTTCCATCATTCCATCAAGCCAGCTGCTTCAGAATGGTGGGGAATGTGGTAAGACCAGTGAATTCCATGATCATGGGCCAATTGCCCTACTTCTTTTACTGTGAAGTGATTTCTTTGGTCATAAGCAATGCTGTGTGGAATACCATGACATAAGGCACTCTCTAAGTCTGTGAATGGTAGTTTTGGCAGAAGCATTGCATGAAGGGAAGACAAATCCATCCAGCGTATCTATTCCAGTAAGAATAGAACACTGCTCCTCTATGATAGAAGCAGTCCAAGGTAATCAAACTGCCACCTGGTAGCTGGCTTATCACCCCAGAGTATGGTGCCATATAGGGACTCAGTGTTGGTCTCTGCTGCTGGAAGATTGGACACTCAGTGGTAGCCACAGCCAGGTGGGCCTTGGTGAGTAGAAGTCCATGTTGCTGAGCTCATTTATAACCTTCATCCCTGCCATCATGGCAATTTGGTCATGAGCCCACTGGGCAGTGAGTTACAGGAGTGGCTGAGGATAGAGGCTGACTAGTATCCATAGAACAGGTCATCCTATCCACTTGATTATTAAAAGCCTTCTCTGCTGAGGTCACCCTTTGGTAAGCATTCACATAGGACACATATATTGTCACATTTTTGGCTCGCTCCGTGAGGTCTATCTACATACCTCTTCCCCAGATTTCTTTGTTACAATTTTCTTGTCATGTTCCTTCCAAGTCCCAGACTATCCAGGCAAAACACATCACAGCCCATGTATCAGTATCTGATCACATGTCTGACCATTTCTCCTTTTACCCCAGCTTGTATCTCTGGTCATATAAGGAAGGCAATTCCTACTCTACCAGTTGAAGGAGAAGGCAAGGGACTAAGCTTGGTTTATTAGTGGATTGGCCCAGTATGAGGGCCAAACCAGAACTGAAACTGAATGCCAGTATAGCTATACTTGGCATGTTTTTTGTTTTTGTTTTGTTTTTTTTTTATACAAGATATTGCTCTGTCACCACCCAGGCTGGGGTGCAATGACTTAATCACAGCTCACTGCACTCTCGAACTCCTGGGCTCAGGTGATCCTCCTGCCTCAGCCTCCTGAGTAGCTAGGACCACAGGTGTGTACCAGCACACCCAGCTAATTATTTTTATTTTTTGTACAGACGGGTTCTCACTATGTTGACCCAAGCTGGTCTTGAACTCCTGGATTCAAGCAATCCTCCTGCCTTAGCCTCCCAAAGCACTGGGATTACAGGCATGAGCCACCACACCTGGCCTTCTTGGAGTATTCTTGATAGTCAGTGGAGCACTAAAATCTTTCCAATGGGCAGAGCTGTGAGCAGTGCACCTGGCCAACCACTATATAGAAGGAAAAGTGGCCTGAGGTGAGAATATATACAGACTTATGGTCACTAAATAATGACCTTGCTCTCTGGCCTGGAAGGAAAAAGACCAGAAGGTCAGAAACAAAGATTTGGGGGGTAAAAGCATATAAATGGATATAAGGGAGTTGGCACAGAGAGTAAAGATTTTTTTTAATTGCACATTAATGTGCATCAGAAGAATGCACCATGGAAGAAGCACTAAACTATTGAGTAGACAAAATGATTCAGCCAATGGACATTAGTCAGCATTCATGATTAGTCACCCCAGAAATGGCATGAAGATGTATGAAAGGAGTTGATTTGCTGGCCAGGAGGGAAGTTATGCATATACCCAACAGTTTGGAATTCCGCTTACCAAGGTTAATATAGTTACTATTGCCTGTGAGTTTACAACCTTCCTGCAACCGAGACCTATGCTAAGCCACCAATATATCACAATTTCCAATAAGCTACTTCGTGGCAAATTGATTATATTGGGCCCCTTCCATATTAAAAGGGCTAAGAGTTTGCCCACACAGGAATAGATATGTATTTTCAGAACAGGTTTGCCTTTTCTCCCCCTCACAGTCTCAGCACTATCTGGATTCTTATAGAATGCATGATCCACAGGCACGGAAGTCCACATAGCATGGCATCTAACCCAGGGACCCACTGCACAAAGAAGGAGCTGTGGGAGTGCTCCTGAAACTATAGGATCCACTGGTCATATCACCTATGACACTATTTAGAAAGAAGCTATAATCATAGCATGTTCTAATGGTCATCTAAAGACATAGCTGAAGTGTGATCTCAGAAGAAATACTCTGCAAGGATGGAGTGGCATCCTTTGGACCTAGTAGATGTGTTAAATCAGAGAACTCTATACAGTGCTGTGTCATCAATAGTAATAATACGTAGGTACAAAAACCAAAAGGTGGATGCAGGAGTAGCCCTATTTATCAGTACTCCAAATGACACACTGGAGTAAACTTTATCCCGCATCCCAACAACTCATAGCTATGCAAAGTTAGAGGTCCTTTTTCTCAAGGAGGTGCAGTTTTGCCAGGGGACATAGCAAGTGTCCCTTTGAACTATAAGCTACAATTACCACATGGGCACTTAAGACTTCTTGTTTCCCTAGACCAGCAGGTGAGAAGGGTCAATTACTAGCAGGCGTAATTGACCTTAATCAGCAGGAAGAAGTTAAGTTGCCTTTATACAATTGGTACAAAAAGGAAAATGGGTAGAACTCAGGTAATTCACTCGGGCACCCTGTGGTACACCCTTGCTCAATTTTAACTGCGTATTTGCAGCCACTCTGGGCTGAGGATAGGGTTGTTAAGAGCTCAGGCCCTTAAAGAATGAAGATTTGGGTCTCATCACTAGGTAAACCACCAAGACTTGCAAGGTGAGTATACTGGTCAGGGTTCTCCTGAGAAACAGAACCAATAGGAGATAGATTAGATGGATGGATGGATGGATGGATGGATGGATGGATGGATAGATGATTGATAGATACATAGATAGATAGAGATTTATTAGGAAAATTGGGTCATGTGACTATGGAAGTTAAGTCTCACGATCTGCCATCTGTTAGCTGGAGAACCAGGAAAGCCAGTGGCATGGCTCAGTCCAAGCCCGAAGGCCTAAAAACCAGGGGAGCCAGTGGTGTGACTCTCAGTCCAAGGTCAAAGGCCTAAGAAGCTGAGGGGCTACTGGTGCAAATCTCAGGGCAGGAGAAGATGGGCATCCCAGCTTCGGAAGAGAGAGAGCAAATTAACCTTTTCTCTGCCTTTATGTTCTATCCAGGCCCTCAGCAGATCAGATGGTACCTGCCCACATTGGGTGAAGGTAGATCTTCCTTACTCAGTCCACTGATTCAAATGCCAATCTCTTCCAAAAACACTGTCACAGTCACACCCAGAAATAATGCTTTACCAGCTACTTGGTATCCCTTAACCCAGTCAGGTTGGCATCTGAAATTAATCATCGCAGTGATATCTAAAAATGATGGAATTTTGGAATGGATATTAGAGGAAGAAAAGAATGAGTAGCAAATTATGGCCTGGAGACCAATTACAGTGGCAGGGGCTGTGGTTCATTATACTAATCTATGTCTTCTAAGTTTCTTCTCAGGTAAAAAAGGCCATAGAAACCATGAAGTAGATGTTCCCCTAGCCTGCATGGATATTTGTGCTGTACAAGGGATAAACAGGTAGCCAGGGAAGTGTGTCACTCGGATCTCTCTTCAAGACAAACTTCTATGAGGATGATAGTGAGCAGCCACCTTTCAGCTGCTGCACTTTTATACCGAATGCAGTGTTTATACTGAAGTCATGCTCTCCTCAGCTCCTACCAGCCAGTGACTGAGCAGAGCAGGAGTACAAAAGCCAGGACAGGACATTCCTGTCTGACACAGAACTTCAATAACAGATAGTCCACTCTAGATTCCCTATCAGCTGGAATGAGATTCCCTCAGACTAGAACTGCAGACTGCAGCTCTTCCCTCCTTCCCTTTTTTCTTTCATAGGTATCAGACATGCGTCATGGTCTGCTCTACCTCTCCCTTCTCCCCTTCTCCTTTATCCTCCACAGATGTTTTCCCCAAGAAAGCCCTCAAATGTCTAATTCCTTCTTGGCATCTGGTTGTTGGAGGATCTAAAATCACGAAAGACAAAAATTACAAACTGGACTTTATATAAATGAAAATGTTACCTTTCAAAAGATAACTTCCAAAAAATTGAAAAGCAAGGTACACAGAGAAAACATTTGACATACATGTATATGACAAATGATTGGTAATCAGAATATATAAAGACCCACTATAACTTAGTAAGAAAAAGAAAAAATGACACTATTTTTAAAATGGATCACTTGAACAGATTCTTCATAAAAGAAAATATACGAATGGACCATAATGACGTGAAAAATATGCTTAATGTTACTATTCATCAAAGAAATAAAAATTTCCACCCCAGGTGAACCTTAAAACACAAGTCTGATCAAATTAGTCTCCCATCCAATATCTTTCCATTGTCCTCCACTGAGTACAGGATAATTGATATCTGCCTTAGCACAACAAATGTGACCCATTATGATGTCACATTCCATCTTTACCATCTCAACTCCTACCATGTCCTTTTCCTAACTTTTATATGATTAACCATACTCTCTCATTCTTCTATATCTCAGATAGAGGTGGCCTCTTAGATTGGAGTCAAATCTCAACTTATTTGCCACTTCCTCTGTTGAGATGGTCCCTGCCGCATGTAGGTAAGATTTAAATGTTCTTTCTCCTATGTTCCCACTCTGCCATATACAGGCCTCAAGTCATTATCATCCTAAAAAATAATAAAATTATTGTTGTTATTACAGTTATAGTACATCCCATCTATTTAATGATCAGAACTTGATATTCATTATCTTACTGAATGCCCATAAGGACCCCAATATATAGGTGTTATTTGACCCACTTTACATGTAAGAAAATAGTGGCTTAGGAAGGTTAAGGAATTTATATAATGTCATATAATGGTGTAGCCAAGTCTCAAGTCCTTCTTAATCAAATCCAAAGCTGAGACTCCACATACATATATTTCCACTACAGCCAAATTTACAGTAAATTCCTTGAAGGCCTGGACCACAATTCTGCAATGATGTAACAACAGTTCACAGTACAGTACCTGGAACATAGGAAGTACTTAATAAACGATAACTGATGATGAATGATTGAATCAGTCAAATAATCAAGGTTTGCGGAGAAGATTCAAGAAAATGACACATGAATTGTGAAAGAAAATACTAAACTAGGCGTTATAATTATATAATGTTAACCAATTAAGACATAGAACCTGATAATTAGAGAGCTGAATGCACCAATGTAATTCACCACCAATATAATAATTTCTCAAATTTCAATATGTTGTTGTGAAAACATTTATCTGTATTGCTAGCACCCTCTTGTGTCTCTATGTCACCATTTCATATAAAGATTTTGGAATATATGAGAAATTATTAGGACAATCTATAACTCCAAAATGTTATCCAGGTCCCAAGACAAATATATAGATCTGCTTATTAGGAGACACTTCGGAGGAAAAGGAGAGGATTGAAGAGGGAGCATGCTGACTTGTCATTTCTGAAAAGCTGTGCAGGATGGACCAGAAAGAAAAAAGTTGTATACATACTAATAGGGCCAATACAAGGGTTAATGCGCTGAACTGCACTGACATTAATTTTCTCTCTTCCTATCCCTCCCTCCCTCTACCTCTCTCCTTTCATAGACCTGCTGCACTAAAATCAGCCAAGGGCTTCTTCCTTTTTAAAAGGAGGTGGATTCCCTCACACCTTCCACCCATTTCAGAGTGAAATGACATATAGGGTCTAGAATAAAGGAGGTCATATGGACAGACCAGGCCAGAGCGTTTTCCTTCTTGAAGACACTGATACAAACAGGGCACCTGTTATGGGCTGAACTGTGCAACCCCCAGAAGGATATGGTAGAGTCTTAACCCCCAGTACCTCTGAAAATGACTTTATTTGGAGATAAGGTTTTTACAGAGGTAAACAGGTTAAAATAAGGCTATTAAGACAGGCCCTGAACCAATATGACAAGTGTTCTTCTAAAAAGGGAAATTTTGACACAGATCCAGACATGAATAGAGGGAAGATGATGTGAAGAGAAAGACTCGGAGAAAGAGCTTGAACAGATCCTTCCCTCGCAGCCCTCAGAAACAACCAATCAGGCTGGCACCTTGATTTTGGACTTCTCACTTCCAGAACTAAGGCAATCAATTTCTGTCGTTTAAGCCATTTAGTGTGTAGTATTTTTATGGCAGCCCAGGAAAACTGATAGAAGACCATACATGTGGTCTTGCTTTGTGGAAGAGGGAAACCTCTCAGGGTTGTAAATCTACCCAAATTTTGATGATGCCTGAATAAAGTTCCTCTGTGAATTACAGTCAAACTTCTATCAGTAGGTTCCCATGTTGTAAGGTGAGCACTCCTTCAGATTACAAAGTTACTATACTATCCAACAATGTAATCCTTGCCGCACTGCAAGTGTCTCCTCCAAGCACAGAAACCATTTGAGTCTACTGATATCTTCTGCTTCCCAGGTGTGGCTTCCTGGCTAAGACTGAGTAGGAAATGAGGAAGAGGAACCAAAATGACAACTGCAAGGGCTGAGACTGCAAACTAATGAAAAACACCTCCTTTCACCCCTTACAAATATGATTTCTTCTATCCCTTTACATCATAATCATATAAAGATGTTCGTGATTGATTTTTGTGAACTATTACCCACCCCAAGATATTTGTAGCATGGATGAGGACTTGGAATGATAGAACTAGTGTAGACCAAGGAATGATTCCCTGACAGAACCATTCTGCCAGGAGGAAGAAAACTGCTGGGGCATTGTTGTTGAGGGAGGTAGGGGGTTATTGATATTGTTCAAAAGTTACCCCGAAGGTCCCTGCCCATTCTACCTACCTCCAGAGCCAGTGGACACACAATAACAGGGAATGCTGGCCTACTCCATCATGTAAACTGCTTCCACACACTTTTGCAACTGCTTCAGCAGAATCTATGTTTAAAACCAAAGAATGAATATGCTTAACACACTGTCCTTTATACCCATCCAGGAAAGCAGACTACCAGCATCTTGAATTGACACCTCATAATTAATCTAGTTTCAGTTGTTTTAAGAGCCCTGTAAATCATAAAAACTTCATTTTATTAAGCAATTCAAATTTTTCCTCTGAATTCAAGACTTTGACCTATTACAAGCCAAACTCCAACCTAATTATTTTTTTTTTAATTTGGGAAAACAAGAGCATAATCAGATACATACTGTAGATAATGTACCTTACATTCCACATATAGCCCTGCAAACTACAGCACATAAATGACAAAAACTGTTCATATGAAGAAAGAGAGGGGGGAAAATAGTGAAAAAACACTGGTGTGATACATTCCTCTATCCCATGTTCTAGAAAAATCACAAAAACTTAGAAATGAGGCAAAAAGTTGCTTGCACAACTGCAATGGTTAATTTTACACCTTATCACGATGGGGCCATAGGGTGCACAGATATTTGGTCAAACATTATTCTGGGTTTGTCTGTGAGAGTGTTTGGGGCTAAGATTAACATTTGAATCAGTAGACTGAATAAAGCAGATTGCCCTCTCCTCATCCAATCAGTTGATGGCCTGTAAAGAACAAAAAGGATGATTCTCCCACTAGTAAGAGAGAACTCCTCCTGCTTGACTGCTCTGAGCTGAAACATCTGTTCTCCTTGCCTTCTGACTTGAGCTGAAACATCAGCTCTTCTTGGGTCTTGAGCCCGACAGGTTTCAGACTGAAACATATACTACTGGCTCACCTGATTCTCAGGCCTTTGAACTCAGACTGGACATCAGCTCTTCTGGGGCTCCAACTTGCTGACCAGATCTTAAGACTTCTCAGCATCCATGATCATGAGAGCCAATTCTGTATAATAAATATACAACAGAAGATATACATACATATATCTATATCTATATATCCTATTGTTTGTTTCTCTGCAGAACCCAAATACAACCTTTTAACATCACATTGGAGCATTGTCTTATAACCCCAACTGTAGAACATCTGACTCTATCAGGATATTTAACTTTGACCAAGAATTAATGAGGGAGCAAAGGCTTTTTACAGCAAAATACATTTAGAAGTTAACCCAGGCCAGGTGCGGTGGCTCATACCTGTAATCTCAGCACGTTGGGAGGCTGAGGCAAGTGGATCACCTGAGGTCAGGAGTTCGAGATCAGCCTGGCCAACATGGTGAAACCCCATCTCTACTAAAAATTCAAAAATTAGCCAGGTGTGGGGGGCGCATGCCTATAATCCCAGCTACTCGGGAGACTGAGGCAGGAAAATCACTTGAACCTGGGAGGCACAGGCTGCAGTGAGTGAAGATCACGTCACTGCACTCCAGGCTGGGCAACAGAGCGAGACTCCATCTGAAAAAAAAAAAAAGAATTTAACCCAAATAATAAAAAGGAATGACGATTTATTTTCTGTCCATTAAAGGTTATAATTTTACTTACCTGCAGATTACCAACCAGGCTTCTACCTAAATTAGTCATAGTTTTGTATACCTTATTCCACTGGCTCCACAAATCAAAGCAATATAAATGTAAATGCTTTTTCTGAAGCACCTAAGCCATTCTGCTGGTTCCCTGAATAATGGAGTAAATAATACTTTGATAGCTGCTCACCAAAGAGGTGTGAGATTTATGTTCTGTAGCAATTTGGGATTTGTGCTTTCTAGCCATTTTTTGAAAATAAGGAAACTCTTTTCAAAAAACTTTTCCACAGTTCTTCACATCACCTTGGCCAAAATCAGATCAAGGTCTACTTTGAAAGAGGCATGAAACTGACTGTTTTAGAAGGGTCATCATTTGGCATTAGATGGTTGCCATTAAGGTCTCCATCCCTAGGACACCACAGGACTCAATCTTTTGTTTTTATAATGGAAGAGTCAACTTCAGCCATAGCATGACGGGGCACATAGCGTTTGAACAAGATATGGACCCCATTTACAGAACCAGGGAGGGAAAGGTGCCATATTCATTGAGATTCCATTTCTTTTTTAATAATGTCTGACATTTATTGAAAATAAGGAAAAGACTCTTGTACAGGTAGTGTATTAGAGCAGGGCAGGGAGCAGAGGTTACTGTGTTGAACAAAAGGCACCCATCAGAGAGACAGCTGCAAATTCAGAAGAAAACTGGATTCTAGGCAAAACTAACTGGTCCACAGGGAAAAATGAGAGATTCGATTTGGTTGCCAGGCACACCTAAGCCCTGGCAGCCATGTGGCAGAAGCACAAGAGGTCTCTGGGGATGGGGAGGAAATGGGTCTCCCTGAAGGTGACAGGCCCCTTGGGGGGTGGCCAGCGGTCTGGATCATTGTCCAGGGCCTATGGCCAGCTCAGATACCTCCTAGGTGAGTCCACATCACTAGGAGCAGCAGTCTTGTCGGTGGGATGCGATGGATGGTGATGGTCTGTGGGCAGAATGATGTGGTGGTCTGGCAGTCTGGCAGTCTGAGGGAGTGGAAGGGGGTTGGCAGCGGCGACTGTGGGTGGTCTGTCCAGTGTGTAACATGAGCCCAGCTTTGTGCAGTGCCTGCGCGAGCTCCGCCCACAAGGCCCAGTTGTCGCCAGTGCACGGGAGAGTCACCAGGCACATAAAAGCAAAGGGACCAAAGCAGGGGCGGACCTAACGCAGTAGAGGAGGCGGAGTCGGATCAAAGGAGCGGGGCAATATTTCCCACGCTGTGCAGGGTGGAGAGGCGGGGAGCAGGGGAGGAGCCCAGGGCTGCTGGTGTGCATGCGGAGGTGGAGCCCGCTGCTGGTGGAGAGCAGAAGTTTCATGTTGTGAATGTTGATGAGGCACCCCACCCTGCTCCTCAGTCATCAGCTGTAGGGTATTCCTTCACAGACCCTAGGCTCTGGATGCCACTTGAGTGAGGTTGTTTTTAAAAATATTTTAATGTTTAATTTTTGTGGATACATAGTAGGTGTATGTATGGGGTACATGAGATATTTTGAGGTGAGTGGGGCTCTGTGAACCCATTTTTCTGCTTCTTCATGCATCTCTCAGTAGAGAAGTATTGCATGTGGGTTACAGATGTGGTTTCCTTGCAACATTTAATGGGAAAGCCCCAAACATTAGAAAATATAATCCAGAGCAGCATATTCAAGGAATAAATGCACCATGAGCAGTTTATGTAAGGAAGGTTAAATGTTAGGAAATATCCTAATTTACTGTATGTATTAAGTTCTTGTTTATGATTCACGTCGTTGTTTGATTCATTTGCTTACAGGGTTCATGCAGGCAAACCTCAAAACTGAGGCTCACCCAAGGAGGGTTCTTGGCTTCACTCAAGAAAGAATTCAAGAGTGAGCAGACAGTGAAGTAAAAGCAAGTTTATTAGAGCCACCGTGTGCAGCAAAGTGGCTGCTCCATAGACAGAGCAGAACTATTCCATAGGCAGACTGGACCAGAGTAGCACCTATGGAGTGCTGACTAGTTTTATTTATACCGACTCTTAATTGTATCCTAAATAAGGGGCAGGTTATTCATGAACTTTCTGAAAAGGGGCAGGGAATTCCCAGAACCATATAAGGTAACTACTGAGTCATTTCCATGGCATCATTTGCAAACTGTCATGGCACTGCTGGGAGTGTCTTATGCAAATGCACTATAATTCCTAGTCATATCTGGTTTTGGCCCGTTTCTTTGCTATATCCAGTTTTGATCAGCAGGGTCCTGAAAAAAAGCCCTGCTCATCTCACACCTCAGTACAGTCCTGCCACAAAGTATTAAAGCACAAGATACCTATTATTCCTTCAACATCTACCTTTTTCCGAGGTTTATACTGTACTACATCCTCAGTATGTCAACAGTTCTCACATATTTTGTAAAATGGGTAAAACTCTTCTAAATATGCAGATGTCTATACAGTAGTACTAGATGGGAAGGAGACAATGAGGGAAGGGGAAAAAGATAAACATGTTCATATGCTAGGAATATAGTTTACGTCTGGATTGAAAAACAACTTCCCTGAAAGAGCTGGTTATAATGGAATTTCCAGAAATCTTCCTTTGCCCACCAAAAAGGACCTGAAAACCCCCAATCCAAACTTTTTAAAACTACACTTATGAAATGCTATAAATAATCATCAAAGCAGTAGGGGGGGGAGAATGAATGTATCTTTCATTTAGGTATAGTTTGTGACATAGCCTCTTTGAGTTTTCTTGTTTGTTTGTTTTGCTTTTTTTGAGACAGAGTTTCACTCTTGTTGCCCAGGCTGGAGTGCAATGGCACGATCTTGGCTCACCGCAACCTCCGCCTCCCGAGTTCAAGTGATTCTCCTGCCTCAGCCTCCCAAGTAGCTGGGATTACAGGCATGCACCACCATGCCCGGCTAATTTTGTATTTTTAGTAGAGATGGGGTTTCTCCATGTTGGTCATGCTGGTCTTGAACTCCCAGCCTCAGGTGATCTGCCCGCCTAGCCTCCCAAACTGCTGGGATTACAGGCATGAGCCACCACTCCCGGCCTGTGACAAAGCCTCTTCAGCTGTTGGTCGATCAGTAAAAACCTTTAAAGCACCAGAAGTGCTTTGAAAGTTTGAGGTAGAGGCCAAGCACGGTGGCTCACACCCGTAATCCCAGCACTTTGGGAGGGTGAGGCAGGCGGACCACGAGGTCAAGAAATCGAGACCATCCTAGGCAACCAACATGGTGAAATCTCGTCTCTACTAAAAATACAAAAATTAGCTGGGCGTAGTGGTGCATGCCTGTAGTCCCAGCTACTCGGGAGGCTGAGGCAGGAGAATCACTTGAACCCAGGAGGTAGAGGTTGCAGTGAGCTGAGATCGCACTCCAGCCCAGGTGACAGAGCAAGACTCTATCAAAAAAAAGAAAGAAAGAAAGAAAGAAAGAAAGAAAGAAAGAAAGAAAGTAAGTTTGAGGTTTGAGGTAGAAAAGTACTGAACATACTACCTGTCTATATCAGTAATGGCATAATGGCTAGGCAAATTTTCTAAGCAGCAAAATGACTCCAGGATAGATCTTGCTCTGCAACACTAAATGTAGGAGAATTTTTTAAAATATATTTACAAGTAGTTATAGAGAGAACAGAAAATTACCAGGCAGAGGACAAAAGAATCAAGATGATGCTATATTCTATGAGGCTAGAAAACCTGATAACTTTGAAAGCCCCAGAAAAATATCATTGTTTATAAATCACTTATTTATTATTATGTCCATATATTGAGTCCTTTTCTTTCCACCTACTAAAGAATCCCACGCTCAGCCTTTAAGCATTCTGCATTTCTTTGTCAGTCTGGAAGCTAAGTACCTGTTACAGTCAATTTTGGTGCAGGTAACTGGAAGCTGCCAGCAAAAGACCTTGAATGTGGTGTCTGACATTGTTTGATAGTTTTGACTAATTGCTGTCTGATACTTTTTTCTGCATACTTTATGATTTTAATAAACTCATCCGCAGTTTGGAATTCATTTGAAACAGTTAATTAAGCATGTACAGCTTCCATCTCTTCTCCCCTAAACTGTTCTGTCCTTTAGGCTCTTTTGTGAGTTCATGGGACTGCCAACCATCCAGGCAGCAGCACCAGTAAACTCACAGTAGCTCCTGACTCATCATCTTCCCTCACTTCACACAGGAGACGCTGCACATTCACACCATGCCATGCCATGGGCTAAAGTGTTTGCCCATATTTTTCATTCCCTAAATCTTTAATAGCCCCAGCATTCATTACCCCCCACCTGGACTTGTAACTGCCATTTACATAATTCAGTCTCTCCAATCAGGCCAGACTATGTCTGATTGGAGTTATTCCCTGAGAAGCTATATTTTCTCACACTCTTGCTCCTGTGCAAGCTCCGCATCTCTCTCTCCCCTCCCTCCTTCTGTGAATTCACCATTTGCACCTCAGGCCCTTCACCTCTGACCTGAGGACCCGGGCTGTTTCCTCTGAGGCTCTCCTGGGGCCTGGATGTGCTGACTCACTCTTGTTGGGAATGTTACATATAAAAGGAATTAGAGAAAGTAGATTAATGTGGACTAGAATGGCACAGGAAGGTTTCGGGAAGGAGGAGAGATTTGACCAAAGCATGCAGAAAGATGTTAAAATAACAATCATAGCTAACTTTATGTGAAAACTTAGTATGTTCCAGGAGCTATTCTAAGTACTTTCTATTAACTCACCTAATGTCATGGCAACCGAATAACATGGTTCTTATTGGTACCTGCTATGATCTGAATGTTGGTGTCCCCTCAAAATTTTTATATTGGAGCTTAATACCCAATGTGCTAGTAATAAGAGGTGGGGCCTTTGGGAAGTGATTAGGTCATGAGGGCTCTGCCTTCATGGATGAGATTAGTGCCCTTATAAAAGAGGCTTGAGGGAGTTGTTTGCCCATTCCACAATGTGAAGACTCATAGAAGGTGCCATCTATTACCAACAGGTCCTCACTAGACACCAGATATGCTGGCACCTTCATTTTGGACTTCCCAGGCTCAAGAACTGTGAGCAATAAAGTTCTGTTGTTTATAAACTACCCAGTTTAGGGTATTTTGTTATAGCAGTCTGAACAGACTAAGACAGAAATTGATATTATGAAGTACGGTGTTGCTGTAACAAATACCTAAAAGTGTGTAAGTGGCTTCGGAACTGGGTAATGGGTAGAGGTTAAAAGAGTTTTGAAGTCCATTGCTATGGGTGGACTATAAAAAGTGATTCAGGAGAGGGACCAGAAAAACATGAGAACTGTAGAGAAATCTTCAATCTTCTTAGAGATTATTTAAGTGGTTATGGTCAGAATGTTGGTAGAAATAGGGACAGTAAATGCCATTCTGATGAGGCCTCAGATGGAAATAAGGAACATGCTATTGGAAACTGGAGGAAAGGAGATACTTGTTATAAAGTGTCAAGAAACTTGGCTGGATTGTGTTTGTGTCCTAGTTGCTTTGTGAAAGGTAGAGCTCCTGGGCAGTGAAATAAGATATTTGGCAGTAGAAATTTCTAAGCAAAGTGTTGAGGATGTGGCATGGCTTCTTTTGACTGCTTATAATAAAATGCAAGAGAGAAATGAAGGAAAGACAGAATTTATAATCAAAAGGGAAGCAGATCTTAAAGATTTGGAAAATTCTCAGCCAGGTCATGTTGTAAAGAATGAAAAAAATGTGTTAAGGAAAGAACACCAAAGGCATAGCCAAGCAAATGTTTGATAAGGAGATTAGTAGGAATAAAAGCAAGCCAGATGATATTCATCAAGACAATGGAAGAATGATCCTGAAGGCATTGCAGAGATCTTTGGGGCTGCCCTGCCCATCACAGGCCCAGAATACCTGGGTCTTGTGGTCAGAATGATTTCAAGGCTCTGCTCCCTGCATTCTGTTGCAGTGCTCCTCATTCACCCCAGCTGTGGCTCAAGCAGGCCCAGGTGCAGTTCAGGCTGCCTCTGTAGGAGGCACAAGCCATAAACCATGGTGGCATCTATATAGTGCCATCTCCACAGGTGCACAGAGTGTACCAACTATGGGGGGCATGGCTACTTCCACCTAGATTCCAAACGATACGCAGAGAGCCTCGGGGCCCAAGCAGAGAACTGTCACAGTGATGGAGTTCCTGCAGAGCGTCCTCACTAGGGCATTGCCCAGTGGAGATATGGGAGTGGGGCTGCCCCCTGAGACTCCAGAATGGCAAATCCACTGGCATGCAACTCCAGCCTAGAAAAGCCACAGTCACAGGCTGTGATGTGGACTGTGTTCAGCAAAACCATAGGGACAAGGCTGCCAAGACCCTTGGAATTTCAACCCCTAGCCCAGTGTGTCAGAAGGTAGGACATTAAGTCATAGATAATTATTCTGGAACCTTAAGATTTAATGTTTGTCCTGTTGGGCTTTGGATTTCACTGGGACCTGTTATCCCTTTCTTTTTTCCTACTTCTCCCTTTTGGAATGGAAATACCTGTCCTGTGCCTGTCCCATAATTGTATACTGGAAACATATAACTGGTTTGATTTTACAGGGTCACAGCTGTAGGGGAATTTGCATCAAGATGAATCAAACCTATGACTGTCACCCATATCTGATTTAGATGAGAGTCTGAAATTATATTTTTGAGTTGGTACTGGCACCAATAAGAATTTTCAGGCTATTGGGATGAAATGAATTTATTTTGCACGTGAGAAAGACATGAATTTTGGGAGGCTAGGAGCAGAATGCTATGGCTTGAAAGATGGTGTCCCCCCAAAAAAGTGTATGTTGGAGCTTGATACCCAATGTAACAGTATTAAGAGGTGAGGCCTTTGGGAGATCATTAAGGCCTTTGGGCTCTGCCTTCATAATGGGATTAGTGCGTTTATAAAAGAGACTTCAGAGAGCCTGTTTGACCCTTCTGCCATGTGAGGGCACATAAAAGATGCCATCTATTACCAATAGGCCCTCATTAGACACCAAATCTACTGGCACCTTCATTTTGGACTTGCCAGCCTCAAGAACCATAAGCAATAAGTTTCTGTTGTTTACAAATTACCCAGCCTAAGATATTTTGTTATAGCAGCCTGAACCAATTAAGACAGTATCACATTTTACTGGTAAAGAAACTGAGACACAAAAACCCCTAACGGATAAACAGATGGTAGGAAGAAGAGCTGTGACATTAACCCAAGCAGCATGCCTTGAACCTATATACTTAATCACTGTCCATAGTGCATAGTAGATAAAAAGTAATAGATTATTTTTCCAGACAGGCTATGGGTGGGAGACAAAGTATGGATAGGACAAGAGTGATCTGTGACCACAGATTGTGGATACATAGGTGAACTGAGAAATAGGACCTGTGTGGTGTCCAGGCATTGAGAGGGTCCAGCCATGGGTCCATCTGCAGAGGCTAGTCAGAGAGACAATCCTCATCAACAAGTATGGAATGAGTTAGGTGTTCCTGGAGATAGGATTCACATCAACAGCCATGGTCTTCATTCTCTTCCCTCCCCATGATACTTAAGTTCCCAGATTCATCGCTTCAGTGATTGCTGGACAAAGCCTGCAACAACTCTCCTGTGCCTCCACATCTTTGTAAAAAAAGTTTTACCCCAGGCCCCAACTTTGGAAAAAACTCATTTATAAACATTCCCTGAGCTTGTAAAGGAACAACCAGACTCTAGTGGATAAGGTATCCATCAGAGCAAATGGCTGTGTTCTTTTTTTAAATTGACAAATAATTGTATATATTTATGAGGTACAATGTGCTATTTCGATACATGTATACATTGTGGAATAATGAAATCAAGCTAACTAAAATATCCATCACCTCACATACTTATTTTTTGTGCAATAGATCTAAAAAATTAATTCCTCCTGTCTAAGTAAAATTGTGTGCCCTTTGACCAACATCTCCCCATTTCTCCCCGATCCTGCCTCTAGTTAGTTCTAAACTGTGGTTTAGGAAGCTAAAATGCTGGAGACAGACAGGTTGATTCTTACAGCTGTGTTTTTAGCACTGCACAATAATCCAGTGTCTGTCTTTGGTGTCTGAGCTTCCTAAACCACAGTTTGGAACTAATTTTAGTCAATTTCATTTTGCTGTTTCTTCAGACTTCTACCTGGAGGACTATGAGGTCACCTTTCCCAGCTACTATTGACTATGATATTCCAGAGTAGGTAGGGTAACATCATAAATTATTGTATATTCACACAATGGAGCTTCACCTTTCCCTCTCAAAATACTCTTTCCTATAGGTAGGATAGTACTATCATTAGAGTGGCCTTCTCAGGGATGCTGTCCACATTGATTCTGCAGTCCAATTAACATGACACAGAGACTATATGTTCCACCTTCCACAGTTGAGGACCGATGAGTTCAACATTCAAGCTTAGTCAACACTAGGTCAGTTGGACTACCCTGTTTGTACTGACTCACAAATCGAAAGCAGCTACAAAAATCACTTAGCAGATGGCCTCTTGAAAAGGAGCAGAGTCCAGTCCCACCTTGAGAAGTCATGAAGCTGGTAATCTTTGTAAATGAGATCTGAAGCCCCATTATCTTTCGTCTTACAACAACAGAAGAAATCACTCCTTTTAGGGATAGCGGGGGGACATCAAATCAGGGATAACATCCGAGAAGTGGCTTATGCATGGATCTTGACAGGTGGGGCAAGATTTTCACAGACAGAAAGGGAGGACAAAACATGAAATCCAAAAAAGGTTGATGGGGCTGGGCGCAGTGGCCCACGCCTGTAATCCCAGCACTTTGGGAGGCTGAGGCGGGCAGATCACCTGAGGCCACGAGTTTGAGACCGGCCTGGCTAACAAGGTGAAATCCCATCTCTACCAAAAATACAAAAATTAGCCGGGCATGGTGGCGGGCGCCTGTGATTACAGCTACTCGGGAGGCTGAGGCAGACAGAATTGCTTGAACCTGGGAGGCGGAGGTTGCAGTGAGCCGAGATTGCACCACTGCACTCCAGCCTGGGTGACAGAGTGAGACTCCATCACAGAAAAAAAAGAAACAAACAAACAAACAAACACAAAACCGGTGATGGAGGCATGTTTGAATTCAGTGCTGGGACCAATCCGGGGAGGCTGCTGAGTTCCCTTGTTGTTGGCTTTCCTGGGCTTCCCACAGTTTCTGCAACCTCAAGTGGCTTCCCAGAATCCCAAGGGCAAACCTTGAATCCATCACACTGTGCCCAGCCCACAGGTATCTGATCCCAGAGCTCACATCATTCTTTTGCATTCCAGCTCTGATGTCTCTTCATGTGCCTTCCTAATAGTAAAGAACAACTCCTATCTTCCTGTAAAGGTGAGAGGAGTGAAGCATGGAAGGCTTCCTAGAGGAGAGTGCAATTTTGCTTGGCCTGGATAAACTGGGGGAGCCGAATTTCCAAAATCAGAAATAACAAGAAACAGAGACTATGGTATGTGCAAAGACCTGAGTAGTACATCCGGGGGATGGGCATAGTTATAATAAGCAAGAATAATTATTGCTTATTACTTAGGTGGGCCTTAAGGCATGGGTGGAGTTTCCACTTGTAGACCTGGAGAGAGTGGACCGTTTTCCTGTCAATCACTTTACATCCTCCAGTGACGTTGTTTAAAGGCAGTGCCATAGACTGGGTGTCAAAGAAGCGCTACCACGTGACCTGGCTCATTAAAATCTGGATTGTGGGCGGGATGCGGTGGTTCACGCCCATAATCCCAGCTACTCTGGAGGCTAAGGCAAGAGAATCGCTTGAATCCAGGAGGAGGAGGTTGCAGTGAGCTAAGATCACGCCACTGCACTCCAGCCTGGGCGACAGAGCAAGACTCCCTCTCAAAAAAATAAAATAAACCTGGATTGTGCAGTGCGGCTTCCGTTGACAGTTGCCCGCGGGGATATGGGGAAAAAAATAAAATAAGTCTGGATTGTGCAGTGCGGCTTCCGTTGACAGTTGCCTGCGGGAATATGGGAACATGGCGGCCTCCCCTTCGGCAATCACAGAAGTGTAAGTTTAAAGGATTTTCATTCTTGATTGCTGGTTTGTGTTGTGGTTTTGATGGAATCGGGTATATGGTGTCTTCTACCATCTTTAACAGATGTGACCCACTGGCTTATGGGTTGATGACAGGGAAGCTTCTTAGCCTCATCGGGAGCAGCGTTGTGCTTTGTGTAACAACGTGATGAGTCCTTCAGATCATTTCGTTTGTTTAAATGTTGTTATTGGATCCCCGCTATTCGTGATCTGAAGGTTTTGTGGTGTTTTCAACTTAAAAATGAGGAAATGGCTGATTCAGTTGATTGAGCCAGTGTCCGTCCAGGACCACACGGTGGCCGTCGGCCGCCAGGGACCTGATCTTCTTGTCTTTATTTTGCAGAGTTATTGGGTGGATATTCTCTCCAATTATTTGTTTAAACTTTGTACTTTGCCCTCATTTGTCCATTTTGTTTCCCGTATTTATATTGTTTTAGAGCTGAAAAGGAGGAAAGTAATGGCCAGAGGAATCCAGTGTGGGATTATGACGAGCAATGGCAGTTAGCTGCATTTGCTGCCAGTTTTGTGTGTCATTTAACGTGTTGTGTGTCATTTAACATGATTATATGTTTAATATTATTTGTTTGCTTAATGTTCAGTATTGGTCTTCTTCATATGTTGTCTTAAAAAGAAAATTTTTTTCTGATAATTTCAAAGTGAAATTAAGGAAATGGACGTTCAGCTTGTTCACTAATCACTGTGAATACCCTGACAGTCACCATTGAACTCTGTTTTCCATTTTTATATAATATATTTGTATATTTAATGTAACTGCATTCAACCAAAAGTCCTCCCTAAAAAGTTTGCTGTTATTTACACTTTACAGATATGGAAAATAACGGTCCGGTTGGCAAGAGCTTGTAGCTTTAAGATTCTGAAGGGAATGAAATGCCCAAGCATCCTATTTCTTCTTTTATTTTACAATATAATGGCATAAGATTTTTTCATAACATTGCAGTCATTTGAATTTACTTAATTTTGACTTGGACTTTTTCAATCAATATTCTTCAAATGAAAATATTTTCAGTGTGCATATTCTGAAATGAGTCCGTCTGGCTGGGCACCTCATGTTTTATAATCACCATGGATGCTCGTTAGCCGCTTTTTTTCAGCCAAGATTAGGCCCAGTTTGGCGTTTAATTTTATGTGTTCATCCTCATTGCATTCAATTAAATTTTGGTCCCAGGGCTCCTCATAAGCGCCTTTGAAAGGTTTTGTGTTTACAGACAGGAAATTAATGTCTGAGAAGTGCCTTTTACTTTATAACTTCTTGTTTGATATATATATTTTTTAATGTTACTGTTGTTGTCTCTCCATAAATGCACTTTAAAGCACACGTTTTGGGGATAGTGTTGATTTGTAAAACCAGAACTTAATCATTTGGCTGAGTCCTTGATATTTTACAACAGTGAATGCTGTTAACCATCTGTCGTTGGCTGCAATTAAACAGTGTGGGGGTTTATTTATATAATTGGATATTTGGTATCATTTTATTCAATTACTTGTGATCCTGGTCCATTTCATAAGCTTGGGTAAAAACGTTTTTTGTTATTTTCCATGCACAATAAGGGAAATGTTTTAATTGGCTTTGTGCCTCCTGCTTTACAACAGTTCTGGCCTCAAGTTACCAGAGAGCCTGAACTTTGATTTTATTGTACCATTAAATTGCTTTAATACCATTGTATTTGGTGAAGTTTTAGTCTTTGTGTATCTTATTTCATAGATAGACCAAAAATGAAGGAAATTTTGTGGTATATTCAATGTAAAACCACATACATTGACCCAGCACTTTTGTGTTGTTGTTGTTGTTCTTTTTTTTGTTTTTTTTTTAATTATACTTTAAGTTTTAGGGTACATGTGCACAACGTGCAGGTTTGTTACATATATATACATGTGCCATGTTGGTGTGCTGCACCCATTAACTCGTCATTTAACATTGGGTGTATCTCCTAATGCTATCCCTCCCCCCTCCCCCCACCCCACAACAGGCCCCAGTGTGTGATGTTCCCCTTCCTGTGTCCATGTGTTCTCATTGTTCAATTCCCACCTATGAGTGAGAACAGACCCAGCACTTGTTTTATGACAGTGAATGCCTGAAGTGCTGGTCACCGATCATGATTGAACATTGTTTGTAATCTTATATCTCAAGTGAATTGCGTGTCGAATATCACGTTATTCAGTCCAATTCTGTTCCTGGTATTTTGCATAAGTTTCCCTTGAAATTTATAGGGAATATTCAATTTAAAAATGAGTAAATTCATGGTCAGATTGAGTGCGTTCAGTTTTCTGGAATGAATGACATTTGCAGGTCACATTGCACAGTTTTATTTTAAAACCATAATTGTGTATTTAATATACTGTTTTTCTTTAAATTTGGCTTTGGGCCTCATTTCTAGATGTTCTTCCACAGAAAAAATGATGTGTGTAGTTTTTATATGCAAACAAGTTAAAGAAGAGTGATCTAGAGCCAGGCTGGTCAAGACAAGAATTGACTGGAATAGGCTGCTCTTCCCCCATTCCATCATGTGCTGTCCCCATCCCTTTGGCTGTGTCTTAATACCTCAAGTGCAAGTATATAGCAGTAAGAAATGAACAATGCCTGCCTCCTTATACTCATGCCTACATTTTATGACATCTAGTATGAAAGGGAAGCATTAAAGGAAAACCCTTGTTTTGCTCTAAAACCTGAGGACGGTAAACACTGAGAGTAACCTGGTACTTGGTTTGAAGTAAAACACAAATATTTCCCTTTTATAATGGTGATGGTTGTGTTTGCTTATTAGCCTTTTTGCTGGTTAATTCTTGATACTGACTAGAAATGTGTTACTGCTTCTTGAAATGATTTAATGACTTCTATATTGGTGAACATGGACGTTCTCTAAGTATAATCCACTTATATTATATTTACAAATCAGTAAGATTGATTGCTGGTATTTGGATTTTGTGTTATCTGTGTATTTGTTACTGGCAGGAATGCAAATTTGAGAAATTAGGATGCTAACTAGCCTCACTAATCTTAGCTTTTCGGGCAGAGTCCTGGACCTTGAACAATATCTCCTTGTGGAATGAAGAACTTTTATTACATACCCATTGCCCATAGTATCCTAAGGGTATACTTGCCAATTAAGAGAAAATCTCCCAGATTTACATTATATCAGCAACTGTCCAATTTTTGCCATTGTTTCCCCCCCCAAAAAAAAAACTATGTTCAATGTCAGATGATAATAACGTTACTTAGCATAAGGAATTCTTTATGAAACTGTTCTAAATGATGTTAACTTCATTTTAATTTAAGAAAATTTCTAAGTTATGTTACTGATTACTGACAGTAACACACCAAAAGTACAGTTCTATTATATGCATTTCATGGTCTTCAGTGCCAGTATTCAGTAACATACTGAATACTCACCTGAAACCCATTTGGAAATTTATTATGCATAATATTGCACGGTATATGAGTGTCACTAATCAGTAACAAAGTGAGGAGAACCAAAGATTTGTTACCCATAGTTTTGCATAAATCAATTGCCTTGTCACTGAAGAATAACAACATAAAAGGACTCCTCTGAAACTCCCCTTCTAGCAACAACAACAACAACAAAAAATCGTATTTCGTCTCGGCATAATGTTTTATAATTTCCCTGTGATGTTTACTTAAAGCAAGAAGACCTATGGTATCCTTTGGCAGGGGCAATCAGGCCTCTGAAAAGCAGTGTTAATTGTCCTTATGCAGTCTCAGTCTTACACCGAGGCTCAGTGTAAGTTACCTTTCACTCTTTCAGCCTACCTGGCACAGGATACGTGATTGAGTACTCAGTCCCCATCAGGTATTTTCAGAAGGACTTGTACATAAGGGAATGAGGATGAGTAGCCCAGCCACCTATCATATGAATTTCCAAGTGCATACTTACAGTGGTGCTGGGTTGTCCACCCATAGGCAAGTCTCCTTGTAGATTTATACAGCCACTATCTCCTTCAGGACCTGTGGTGGGAATGTCCAGGACTGGTCAGCCTGTGAGCCTGTAACATGGAGAGAGTGGAGCCAGAACAAACTGTCCGGAACAACCAGACAAGTAAGAGCAACCTTATCTTGTATGAAGTGATAGGTGTTGGGTGAAGGGCACCACCTGTCTCCCGCCAGGTGTACCATCATTTATGATGGTGTTGAAACCCGTTTCCAGAATCTCTAAGCTAGTAACTACCAACAATGCTAGGGTCAGTCCATGGACACTGATTATTAACTCCATGGTAGAGACCCTGCTAGAGAGTAGCGTCTCTTTTTAGTCTTTATTTGTATTTCTCTGTTCACTGTGGGTACCGCTTACAGACAAATTAATTTATTTGAATTACTCTGATTTCAAAAAAACCTGATCTTGACATTGTGCCATCAAAGTTTTGATCTTTTGATCCTCTTTGGAAACTCTTGCAGTAACAGTCAGCAGCAAGATGAACTGGACAGTCAAAAATAAACTCCAGGAATGAAAAGACTGTGGGAGTGCTACTCAGGTGCCTTATGTCTGGTGTAAAAACATGGATCTGAAGGTAATTTAAGGCCATGTCTATCTGTAAAAATGGGGAAAGATAGGACTCGTGGACCAAGTGGGTGGTGGAGAATGGTACTCTGCCAGTCTACCTGCACCATGAAGGGGAGGGCATGTATTTGTCAGGAGTCCAGGAAGACACAGGCTAACAATGAAAGTAATGCATATATTGATGCACCTTCAAATCTTCACCCAGTCAGGCACTGTTGGCCAGTTCTTTGCTTTGCAGACATTGCTGGGACCACATATCATGTCTCATTCCCAGTTTCCAGTATCTGAGTCTGAAAGTCCTATGGCCCTTTCTCACTATCATCTTTGAGCCTCAGTTTCCTCATATGCACAATGGGATTCATACCATGGTTTCAGGGATGTTGTAGAATCAAGTGTGATCATCCTTGTTAAGGGCCTAGCACACAAGAGATGGTTAAGGAATTAGTATCTTACTTCCTAAATCCATATATTGGAGAACATGAGGGTGCTTGGTTTCACTCCCTTCCTATCAGTGCTTCCCCACTCCTGTCCAATCTGTTTGACTTTGCCATAATGTCATTTAAATGTTTGTTTGCCTTTCCAGGGCCAGCAAGCTTCCTCAGGGATTACTGAGGCATCTCCTTGGAAACCATACCTCATTAATCCTGCTGTGAAGTAAGAGGCAGCCAGGACCCCAAGCTTTTCCTTTTTCTGAGCCACATTCTGTTCTGGCCAGCTTGGACACCTTACATGGAGGCTGACAGGGCTCAATACCCAGCACCCATCAGGACTCACTACCATCTGTAAACTGAGCAGCCTGGAGGGAGCCTGTTGACTAGCAGTGCCAGAGAGGTCTCTTCTCTTTCTTTGCCTATGTAAAGTAATTTCTTTTAGGTGTGGTGATTAATTTATTGAAATTCAGGTGAAGACATTTGACAATTTGACAGAGGAAAGAAAAGTGCTAGATGAAAATATGTACTATTCTCAAATGTTCTCAAAGAGACTTTTAACCTTTAGTCCCAGTAGATACTTCTGGTTTGGTTTCTCTACTTTTCTCTTGACACAAGTTTCATTCAGAAGGTGGCATCACAGAACCTGAAGCCACACACCCTAGGTCAAATTCCACACTTCCTTTTGAATAGACACTAAAATGTCTAGCCTTTATCCAACACAGTGACATTCACACTCTTCTGATTTATCCCTGTATTTTGTTAAGTTACTTTAAATCCTTGGATGATGAGGGTCATTGTTATTTG
This sequence comes from Nomascus leucogenys, assembly GCF_006542625.1. Classification (NCBI taxonomy): domain Eukaryota; kingdom Metazoa; phylum Chordata; class Mammalia; order Primates; family Hylobatidae; genus Nomascus; species Nomascus leucogenys. The sequence goes on along the minus strand of NC_044406.1, from coordinate 120,792,536 downwards.
CCACCCAATGAAAAACTGAGACCTGAGATATACATAGAAAAGCTTTACCCCAAACCTATGTTTCTTAACCAAATAATGTGATAGTGACCTAGAGTGGTTTATTTCCTAGTCAAAAGTAGGTGTGAAACAAGGTAACTGTGACTCCTCTCTGTTACACACGCGTGTGTTGTGCCCTCTGCCCCTGCAATGGCACAGTCAGTCATCTTGAGTCACTTCACTGTTGTGGAAGAGACTGTGGGGGAAAACCTAAATGAATGGTTTAGTTAGTAATTCTACTGACTATTGGAATTTTAAAATTTGGGGTTTAAAAAAATTGTTTGTGGAAATGGGGTCTTGCTATATTGCCCAGTCTGGCTCCAAACTCCTGGGCTCAAACAATCGTCCTTCCTCAGCCTCCCGAAATGCTGGGATTACAGGCATCAGCCATCATGCCTGGCTCTACTGGCATTTTAGAAGCATTCACAAAGTAGGGGGATCCAAAAAGGTGTCTCTCTGGTGACAGTTTCAGATGAAAAAGAAAGTGGGCCTCCTCTGAATTTAAAGTGGGACTTTGCCCCTTAGATCTTTCCCAGGAGTTCATTCCTAGGCCAGCACAGACGGTCTCATCAGGCATGTGGTTAATGAATGACTCTTCACTAGCGGGAATGTTAATGTGCTATAAATTTTGGTGGGAAGTGTTCCATGTCAAACTCACATTTGCCTTAACATGTTTTTTCACGCCTCTTATTTCAAGGAAATAAGAGGCCTCTTATGTCATGGAAAGGGAATGCATGATAATGGACACTTTAAGGCAAGGCTTTTGACTGAAAGTCTATGGATTATATATGTAGGAGACAATTTATTTCACTAGTATTCACTCAAACAAAAACAAATATGAAGACTGATATTTTTATCTTTTTTTAAAATGACATTTTGGGTTACAGATGTAATACGTGCTCATGTACAAAGTAGAGAGATTTCAGGAGAATATAATGAAATTGAATTCACTAAAAATCTATCTACGTAGAATTACACTCACTGTGACCATTTTGGATTACTTCCAGTTAGGCTGTTCCATGACAATACCCATTTCTTAAAAATTAGGACTCTTGATATTAATTTTTATCAAGTAAATTTATGCTCTCACACTCAGAAATTTAAAAAAGTCTTTGATACAATTTTTTTTATTTTGTAGGCATGAGAAAGGCACATTTTTACCCTTGGGAATTGAAGGCTTGTATCTCCTAACTTAAATGCCAACTTGAGTCTTCTTAGTGCCCAACTTGTTATTTTGGAGCATAAGGGCCAGCCACAAGTGGGAGATATTAGCCAGTGAGAAAAATGCAACTGATTGTATTCCATGTTGTACTAGTTCCCTGTTAAATGCATCCAGTAGTGTAACTGGGACAACAATGGTCATTTTGAGAGACATCTTATTCTACTAGAAAGGAAGATGATAATGGCGATGGTGATGATGATAGTGGTGGTAATGATGCTAAAACAAGTCAGCCAAAGCTACCACTGATAAAATCCTTACTAAAACCAAGAACAGTTTCTTATCTAATCCTATAAAAATGTGTATTAAATACTGCTATTATCTCTGTTTTTCAAAGAACATTAATGACTACAGAACATATACTTACCTTGACATGGCATCACAGCCAAAATATTGTGAGTGCTGGTGGAGAGGGACTCACATCTAAGTTTTAGCTGGCCTTGAATTCTGTGGGATTAATCATAAGCTGTGAGAAGCCTTTTAAAATATGTTTTTGTTGCTAGAAAAAGCATTAGTTACCCCAGCCTCCATCTCCTCTCCATTTTCCAGTCAATATAATTGTCCAGAGGACACACAAGGTGATTTTGCAGTTGTAGAGATAACAGATGGTAAAAATGCTTGTGAAAAGATGGGACAATATGTTTTGAAGTAAATGGATTTCATGGATCCCCAGCCATTTTATCTGTTGTTTTAATAACAAGAATTACAGAGGTTAGAGCTCAGAAAAGGGGAAGGGCTTCTCTGATCAGGAAAGATGGAATGACACATCTTCCCTTCACCAGGGGCCTACAGGCTAGAGGTGGGGAAAGGGCTGCAAGCAGTGGCATTGTGTGGAGCTGCTTCCTAGAGGTTGAGGCCAAGGGACTCTGGTGGGAAAGTTGCCATGGGCACTTTGCGTTCAAGGGAGTGTTTCCTACTCCCTTCTCCATGACTGGCACTACAACAAAGAATATTGTTGAGTGTAACGTGAGAAGTATACCTTTTGGCAAAGACAGGACTTTTATGATGGGGATAGAACCTTACTTTCCATTATCCATGAGAATTCTGGACTTGGCTATTGGTGAAGGCTTAGCTTCTGTGTATACCCTTAGCCTGTGAAAAATGGCTCAGGAAAAGGTGGGCTATACCTCTTTTACTGTAGCTTAATAGAGCAATCTGAGGGAGATACCTGAGAAGCAACTGCAAGTGTTTCTGGGAAGCTGTCAGTCTTGGTTGAGTTGACCACACTGTCTTTCATATCTGTAGTGAGCTGTGTTCACCAGCAGAGAATTAGGGAAGTGACGCGCTGTTGCTGATATGTTCTTCTAACATATGACCCAGTAACGTTTTTCTTCCATGCTCCAGTGGTTCAAATGCCTGTGCGAGGTCATACAGGAAACACACACTGGCATTGGCAGCATTCTGGGCACGGGAAATTTGGGGTCTAGGGAAGAAACTGGTGATGGCCTTCTGTCAGGATTCTGTGCTCAGACCCTAATGTGCTGAACTGCATGGTTTCCACTGTGAAGAGGACTGGCATGTCAGGCATCATGAGGACTCCTGATTCAGTGAATGGGAAGGCAGCTGAAGTTTATTCAAGCATTTCTCTGCTAGCTTCTTGCACTCTTCCGTTGATCATACTCTGCACATTGGTGGGAACAGAAAAGTCATGTGGTTCCTGTACATGAACCAGTACATGTGGTTCCTGTACATGTGGTCCAGTACATGAAGCTGGTGAAATTTGGATCCTTATAGGTATCTGTAGAAGAGCCTGAGTGTTCAGGAAGCTCCCATGTCAGGTATCCAGGCTAGCAGCTTAATCTCTCCTATTCCTCATGCTGAAAATGGCACCTACCTCAAGGCTGTAGGTGTCAGTTTCCCTATTTATAAGCTGTTGCCACTTGGTGATCTGACCCTTCTGCCATTTGGTCCTCTCAGAGGGGAAACTACATGGTCTCAAAGTGACCTTGCCTGTGCTTTCAAGCAGAGAGTGTTACAGACACAACCGTGAGGGATTTATACATCTTGTGTAGTACTCCAGCTACTGAAGCTGTTACAGGATAAGGGGAAGCCACAGTTTGAGGAGGGGAGGGCACACTGATTTCCGTATTTCAGGCTACCTAAGAATTCAAGCAGGAATGTGAGGAATCTCCAGAATATGACAGAGGAAAACAATGCACATCGATAGATGTCCTATGAGCATATATGGTCCATTGCAAAGTTGAGACATTGATGAAAGGAACAGGTCATTATTTTCCATATCTTCGGTGAATGGTGGGCTTGTCTGTTGATACAAGTTTTGATGTGTCAGCCCTCTTCTGTTTACTGTTACAGATTGCTAATGTTTTATATGGTCACGTAGTTCAATAATGTGATGGACTTCTGCAAAGTTACTGCTGTCACTTTTGCTGATGCTATTGTATCCTCACCGATGCCATACACTGTAAGCACTCATCTTGGTCATAATCCAGGGTGTTCTCCTATAGGTTTATTGCAAGTCGTGAGCACTACCTGTGATACGCATTTCCCGCTATCTTACTCAAGAGGGCTGAGCTGAGATGCTGGTTTCAACTGCTTAAGTTATTTTCTCTTTACCTAGTGCTCATGCAGACCATACCTTTTTGCTGCTAATCCTTTTCCACAATTAGAGAAGAAGAGGGCACAGAGGTTTCTCTACTTCAGGCTACCTAACAGGTCAAGCAGAAATGTCAAGAATCTCCTGCATATGAGGAAAATACAGACAGTTCAAGGACTAGGGACTTTGATATGAAAGTTGCAGTGGGCATTAGGGTTCAGGGAAGTGCCCCCATTCCCTTTTTCCCTTCCCTCACAGTACATTTGAAGTACCATGACTGGAGGACACAGGACAACATTGCACATCCACAGATGTCATACGAGCATACATGGCCCACTGGCAAACGTCAGGCATGAATGATGGGGACAGGTTGTTATTTTCCATTTTCCCAGTGAGTGGTGGACTTGTCTGTTGGTGAAGGCATTGCTGCCTCAGCTTTCTGTTGTGTATTGCTTTAGGCGTGTAAAAAAAAAAATGGCCACAGAGGTAGGTGACCCTTCACCCAATTATATTGTTACATAGTACTATAATGTGGAGAACTTCTGCAAAGTTACTACTGTTGCTTTTGCTGATGCTATTGTATCCACAGGAATGCTATGCACTGTATGCCCTCATCTTGGTCATAATCCAGGGTGGTCTCCAATAGCTTTATTGCAAGTCTTGAGCACTGCCTGTGATACGCATTTCCCACTATCATTCTCAGGAGAGCTGAACTGAGATGCTGGTTTCAACTGCTTAAGTTATTTTCTCTTTACTTAGTTCTCATGCAGGCCAAATATTTTTGCTGTCAATCCTTTTCCACAATTTGAGCAGAGGAGGGCACAGGGTTTCCCTACTTCAGGCTACCTAATTCAAATTGCTTTAGGCCTTTGAAAAATGGCCACAGACGTAGGAGGCCACTCACCCTATTATATTGTAATATAATACTATAATGTGGAGGACTTCTGAAAAGTTACTGCTGTTGCTTTTGCTGATGCTCTTGTATCCTCATTGATGCAATGCACTGTGTGCCTTCATCTTGGTGATAATCCAGGGTGTTTTCCTATAGCTTCATTGCAATCTTGAGCACCGCCTGTGATACGCATTTCCCTTTATCTTTCTCAGGAGGGCTGAGCTGAGATGTTGGTTTCGACTGCTTAAATTATTTTCTCTTTACCTAGTTCTCATGCAGGCCAAACATTTTTGCTCCCAATCCTTTTCCACAGTGTAAGAAGAGGAGGGCACAGGGTTTCCCCACTTCAGGCTACCTAACAGGTCAAGCAGGAATGTCAAGAATCTCCTGCATATGAGGAAAATACAGACAGTTCAGGAGACAAGGGTATCTGATGGGAAAGTTGCAGTGGGCATTAGGGTTCAGGGAAGTGCCTCCTGTCCCATATCCCCTGACCTTACAGTACCTTTGGAGCAGCATGGCTAGAGGACACAGGACAACAACACACATCGACTGATGTGATATGAGCATACATGGTCTACTGGCAAATGTCACACATGGATGATGGGGACAGGTTCTTATTTTCCGTTTCCCACTGAGTGGTGGGCTTGTCTGTTGGTGAAGGCGTTGCTGCCTCAGCCTTCTTCTGTGTATTGCTAAAGGCCTGTGAAAAATGGCCACAGAGGTAGGTGACCCTTCACCCACTTATATTGTTACACAGTACTATAATGTGGAGGACTCCTGCAATGTTACTGCTCTTGCTTTTGCTGATGTTGTTGTATCCACACTGATGTAATGCACTGCGTGCCTTCATCTTAGTGATAATCCAGGGTGTTTTCCTATAGCTTTTTTTGCAAGCCTTGAGCACTGCCTGTGATACACATTTCCCTCTATGATTCTCAGGAGGCCTGAGCTGAGATGCCAGTTAAACTGCTTAAGTGATTTTCTCTTTACCTAGTTCTCATGGAGGCCAAACATTTTTGCTGCCAATCCTTTTCCACAATTTGAGAAGAGGAGGGCACGGGGGTTTCCCTACTTCAGGCTGCCTAACAGGTCAAGCAGGAATGTCAAGAATCTCCTGCAAATGAGGAAAATACAGACAGTTCAGAGGGCTAGGGACATTGATGTGAAAGTTGCATGGGCATTAGGGTTCAGGGAAGTGCCTCCTGTTTATTTTTCCCTTCCCTCACACAGTACCTTTGGAGCAGCATGGCTGGAGGACACAGGACAACAGTGCACATCGACAGATGTGATATGAGCATACATGGCCCACCGGCAAAGGTCACACATGGATGATGGGGCCAGGTTCTTTTTTTCCATTTTCCCAGTGAGTGGTGAGCTTGTCTGTTGGTGAAGGCATTGCTGCCTCAGCCTTCTTCCTTCTGTTGCCTTATGCCTGTGAAAAATGGCTACAGGGGTAGGTGGCGCTTCACCCACTTATACTGTTACATAGTACTATAATGTGGAGGACTTCTGCAAAATTACTGCTGTTGCTTTTGCTGATGCTGTTGTTTCCTCACCAAGGCCATGCATTGTATGCCCTCATCTTGGTCATAATTCAGGCTGTGCTCCTATAGCTTTTTTGAAAGTCTTGAGCACCGCCTGTGATATGCATTTCCCTCTATCTTTCTCAGGAGGGCTGAGCTGAGATGCTGGTTTTAACTGCTTAAGGTTTTTTCTCTTTACCTAGTTCTCATGCAGGCCAAATACTTTTGCAGCCAATCCTTTTCCACGATTTGAGAAGAGGAGGGCACAGGGGTTTCCCTAGTTCAGGTTACCTAACAGGTCAAGCAGGAATGTCAAGAATCTCCTGCATATGAGGAAAATACAGACAGTTCAGAGGACTAGGGATTTTGATATGAAAGTTGCAGTGGGCATTAGGGTTCAGGGAAGTGCCTCCATTCCCTTTTTCCCTTCCCTCAGTATCTTTGGAGCAGCATGGCAGGAGGACGCAGGACAACAATGCACATCGACCGATGTGATATGTGCATACATGGCCCACTGGCAAAGGTCACACGTGGATGATAGGGACAGGTTGTTATTTTCCATTTTCCCAGTGAGTGGTGGGCTTGTCTTTTGGTGAAGGCGTTGCTGCCTCAGCCTTCTTCTGTGTATTGCTTTAGGCCTGTGAAAAATGGCCACTGAGGTAGGTGGCCCTTCACCTTCTTATACTATAACATAATACTATAATGTGGAGGACTTCTGCAAAGTTACTACTGTTGCTTTTGCTGATGCTGTTGTATCCACACAGACGAGATGCATTGTATCTTCATCTTGGTGATAATTGAAGGTGTTCTTCTATAGCTTCATTGCAAGTCTTGAGCACTGCCTGTGATACGCATTTCCATTTCCCCCTATCTTTCTCAGGAGGCATGAGTTGAGATGCTGATTTCAACTGCTAAAGTTATTTTCTCTTTACCTAGTTCTCATGCAGGCCAAACACTCTTGCTGCCAATCCTTTTCCACAATTTGAGAAGAGGAGGGCACGGGGGGGGGTTTCCCTACTTCAGGCTACCTAACAGTTCAAGCAGGAATGTCAAGAATCTCCTGCATATAAGGAAAATACAGACAGTTCAGAGGACTAGGGACTTTGATATGAAGGTTGCAGTGGGCATTAGGGTTCAGGGAAGTGCCTCCATTCCCTTTTTCCCTTCCCTCACAGTACCTTTGGAGCAGCATGGCTGGAGGACATAGGACAACAGTGCACATCGACAGATGTGATATGTGCATATACGGCCAACTGGCAAAAGTCACACATGGATGATGGGGCCAGGTCCTTTTTTTCCATTTTCCCAGTGAGTGGTGTGCTTATCTGTTGGTGAGGGCTTTGCTGCCTTAGCCTTCTTCTGTGTATTGCCTTAGGCCTGTGAAAAATGGCCACAGAGGTAGGCGGCCCTTCACCCACTTACATTTTTACATGGTTCTATAATGTGGAGGACTTCTGCAAAGTTACTGCTGTTACTTTTGCTGATGCTGTTGTGTCCTCACCCATGCGATGCATTGTATGCCCTCATCTTTGTCATAATTCAGGCTGTGCTCCTATAGCTTTTTTGCAAGTCTTGAGCATTGCCTGTGATACCCGTTTCCCTTTATCTTTCTCAGGAGGGCTGAGCCAAGATCCTGGTTTCAACTGCTTAAGTTATTTTCTCTTTACCTAGTTCTTATGCAGGCCATACATTTTTGCTGCCAATCCTTTTCCAGAATTTGAGAAGAGGAGCGAGTTTCCCTACTTCAGTCTACCTAACAGTTCAAGCAGGAAGTCAAGAATCTCCTGCATATGAGGAAAATACAGACAGTTCAGAGGACAAGGGTCTTTGATGTGAATGTTGCAATGGGCATTAGGGTTCAGGGAAGTGCCTCCTGTCCTTTTTCCCCTTTCTCACAGTACCTTTGGAGCAGCATACCTGGAGGACACAGGACAACAATGCACATCAATGGCTGTGATATGTGCATATACGGCCAACTGGCACATCACACATGGATGATGGGGACAGGTTGTTATTTTCCATTTTCCCAGTGAGTGGTGGCCTTGTCTGTTGGTGAAGGCGTTGCTGCCTCAGCCTTCTTCTGTGTATTGCTTTAAGCCTGTGAAAAATGGCCACAGAGGTAGGCGGCCCTTCTCCCTCTTATATTGTTACATAGTGCTATAATGTGGAGGACTTCTACAAGGTTACTGCTGTTACTTTTGCTGATGCTGTTGTATCCTCACCGATATGCTGTATACTCTCATCTTGTTCATAATCCAGGGTGTTCTCTTGTAGCTTTATTGGCATTCTGGACACTGCCTGTGATGTGCATTTCCTTCTATGTTTCTCAGGAGGGCTGAGCTGAGGTTCTAGTTTCAACTGCTTAAGTTTCCTCTTTACCTTGTTCTCATGCCTGCCAATTATTTTGGCTGTCTGTCCCCTTTTATTCGTGATTGTAAAATTGGCAAGAGCCTTACTTAGCTTTCAAAAAGATTTGCATGCTTTGCAAAGAGGCAGAGGAAGAACTTACAGGTTTTCCAAAGTAAATCTTCTTAAAAAAAAAAGGGAATTATTAGGTCTATTCTTTTTTCACCAGGGAAATTTAAACTGTTCTTATTTTACTTTGTATTTGCCCTTTCAACATGCTGCCATGTGATACCAGTTCCCCCAATCTGCCCTTCACAATGATGACTCCTGTGTCCTTGCCCAAGCCAGGCATGTGCAGAGAAGTTCCTCATGTGGGACTTGTGCAAAAGGACCTCAAGGACAAATAATAAGTATGAGCACTTGCCCATTTTCTAGGCTGTGCATGCTTTTACCCATACCAGTGTTTTTATGAAGGGTTCTTTATAACCAGCTGGAGTGAGGAATCAAACCATTAACCTTGTTTACAGATGGCTTAAATTGACATGTTGATGTCAATGGTCTGTTGACAAGTGGAGCTGTACAATTTCTCTCATATCCTCCTGTCTTTCAGTCCTAAATGAGCAGAGGTTTGGTTTCCTGCAGTAGACAAACATTTACTTTGTATGACTTGTTGTATCCACCACCTGATAGAATTTTTGGCTGTAGATGAGGACTCAGTTCCTCTCTTCTGGATATTTAGTGCACGGGCCTCTCCAAAAGGTTTGAAAGAATGTGCAAAATGTGTGCACTCCCATACAGTCTGAATCAGTTCCTCCAGATCCCTCTGGATTGGAGTTTGTCCTCTCAGCCCATTGTGCTGACTCCAGTCATGCAGTATATGGATTGCTGACAGCTGCCAGGGTGGCCACCTAACAGTTTAGATTTGTGTTGGTCTTCTGAGCTTTCTTTGTACCTTCGTATTCACATGCAAACCTAGTGTACTGCTGCTTAATTTGAGAAAAGAATAGCAGTGGGCTGTGCTCAGTGAATCCTAGTGGGATTCATGGATTTTCCCGGTCTCCCCATCAGTCAGACATGATGCCTTACAGAATGCTAGAAAGACCTGTTGTAGACTCCACTCCAGTGTCAGCTTGGACTACTAGTTCTGTAGTCAACATGCTGATCTACAGGATGTGGAATATAATTTAAGCCAGAAACCAAGCACCTGTGCTTCTCCGAAGTCCCGAAGTGGTGGATCTGGGAACCTGGGGTTAGAGGTAAGCATAGAATTTTTTATGATTACAGATGAGTGCTCCTCACTAAATGTTTTTAGATTTTAGAACTCAAGGAAAGGAGAATGCTTCTCCATGGGAAAGGGGTAATGCCATTACTGCTTCCATATTATTTTTTGCCTTGATTCTTCAATTTACATGTAGTATTTTGCATTGGCAGTGTTTAAGGTTAACGTTCAGTCCATAGGTTTTTGAATTTCATCAAATCACAGCAGTTCTACAGAAGCCATGCACTTCATCTGGAGGACTTTGTCTCAAGGAATGGCCCCATGACACCAGCTATTTATACATACGAACAGGAATTGACTTTGCGATTGGCTTGGACTTTGGGTTGTTTTCATTGTTTATGATACGTGCTTTAGTACTTAAGAGATGGTTTTAAATATTTTACATAGAGGGACAGGTCAAAACATGTGTACACTGTATCTATGTTCTGGGGTGGAAGGCAGTAGTCTCAGGCTGATTGGTCTGTCCAGGAAGCAGCTTTTCTCTGAGACCTTTCCACACCCTTCTGTTTCGTATGTGACTGGCCATAGCTACTTGGTTTGGTACCTTTCACCTCACCCGAGTTGAGCCAGTCATGCTCTTGGAGTCTAGAGTTTGAAATTAGACTGAAGAATGAGTGACAGCTGTTAAGTCTCGTTAATACCCTTTCACTACAGATAATGTAATTTAGAAGTCCTGCTGTTGAGTTCACCTCAATCGGCCTCATTTCTGTGTTTTCAAAGTGTGTTTGTCACTTTGGTTTCTTGCATTTTGTAAAATATTTGTGTTCTTCCAATAAAATGTTTGAAAAGATTCCACTTGTAGGTTTTTATTATTCCACAATGAATGCCAGTATGGCTCTGCCATGTGCATCATTGCATGAACCAGGGAAGAGCTCTGAACTCTATAATCTGATACATTGAGGACAAGGGCTTCATGGCAAGAGTGCGAGGTCGTCTGGCCGTGATGGAAGTTCTCCCCTTTGTCTAGGGCAGTATTTTCCTAAAGATAGTAGGTGATCTAATACCTCCTTAGGAGAACTGATCCTTTTGACCACTTCATGAAGGACACAAACACATATTTGGAGATTGAGAGGGTGTTGGGAGAACATCCTGATACTGCCAAGGGTGAGACAGAAGGCAAAATGGCCAGTATGTCAGCAGAAGATTGTTGCAAAAGTCACGAGGACCACAGCTGGAAGCAGAAAACACACAGTTAATTCCTGGTAAACCCTGCATTAGAATCTTGGCCTTTTGTGTCTGAGGCATCTTTCATTACAACACACCAGTAGGTCTTATAAAGGCTTTGTAATAGCAGAATTAAGTTAGTTAAATGGGTAGAAGTTTTTTGGCATTGTTTGTTCTTTAAACGTATCAGGCTGGGCGCCATGGCTCACCCCTGTAATACCAGCACTTTGGGAGGCCGAGGTGGGTGGATCACCTGAGGTCAGTAGTTCAAGACCAGCCTGGCCAACATGGGTGAAACCCCATCTCTACTAAAAATACAAAAATTAGCCGGGCATGGTGGCGGGTGCCTGTAATCCCAGCTACTCAGGAGGCTGAGGCAGGAGAATCGCTTGAACTCAGGAGGCAGAGATTGCAGTGAGCAAAGATAGCACCACTGCACTCCCGCCTGGGTGACAGAGCAAGACTCCGTCTCAAAAAATAAAAAATAAACATATCAGCACAGTTTCTACTGCTTGTATAAAATCTCCAATTAACTCAAATTACCTACCCTCCATGCAGCTTACCTTGATTTAAACACTTCATCAGATAACCTTATCGTTGTGATCATTAAAACCTGCACCCTTTCCTATCAAAGCAAGAAGAAAAAAAAAATCTGCCCCCACAGAAAAGGAGAACAAAGCCATTGCAAAACAGTCTGTCCCGCCTATAGATGTGCCACACTGGGTGGCTGGGCACGGCTTTCTCCCTGGGATTTCATAGTGATCTTAAACAGCAGGTTTCAGAAACTATTCTTTCCATTCAGTCTAGAGGTGCCCAAGCTGCAGTGTCTCACCTCTTGTGTGAGGGTTTTACTAGTATGCTAAGCTCAAATCACTTCTTCTCCAATTGCAGCTGAAACTTGATTGATTATGCCTTTTATAACCCTCTCTTGTGTTACAGAATGAGTCTCACATTAGGCTGTGAACCACTCTCAGCCAGCTACTCTTGCCCACGCCTCCATATGTGTGCCGCTGTTCCCAGAGATTCTCTGAAATGCTGTTCTGGGCAGTGGGGCGTTTGAAAGGGACTGAACGATTAGGGAGCAGGTGGCCAGTGACGTCCAAGTTATTACCATTAACCAAATTCCCTTCTAGCACTGTCTCAGCCGATGGCAGCCACACACAGTCTTTGAAAGCTTGTGATGGGCATCCAGTAATGAATCTTGCTCTGTTACCCAGGCTGGAGTGCAGTGGTGCAGTAATAGCTCACTACAGCCTCCAACTCCTGGGGTCAAGCGATTGTCTTGCCTCAGCTTCTCGAGTAGCTGGAACTACAGGCATGCACTACCATGCCCAGCTTATTTTTTTCTTTTTTGTAGAGACGGGGGTCTTGCTATATTGCCCAGGCTGGTCTCAAACTCCTGGCCTCAAGCAATCCTCCAGCCTCAGCCTCCCAAAGTGCTGAGATTACAGGCGTGAGCCACTGCCACTCAGCCCAGATAAGGCTTTCAATGCCCAGTTGCACTGGCCCCCAGATAGTGGAGGGTCACTGGCCAAGTATATGTCATCTTCCCTCATGTTTTCATTATACGAGGGAATGTGTGAGTTAAGATGACCATTGTCTCAGAAAGCCAGGGACACACTGAGACAGGAATTGCTGCTGCTGGAGGTTCCCTGAGCTATCACCATCCATCCATAGACTAGGGAGTATATAAGGCTGGTTCACCCTGCCATCCTAACTCCCCAGAGAAACTGTAAGTGACTATGAGGAGCCTGGATGGAGAGGGGCAATGTCTAGGGAAAGAGACATTATATGAGGGTAAGATGTGGTAAATGCCCTCAAGGAAGAAATAGGACCTACAGGGTAAGAAACTAAAGAAAAATTTGGTGAGATTTGGGGGATGCTTCTCACATGTATTTTTAACTGAGGATTAGTAATATAATAAAATAAATAAATAAATAGCAAAATCACAAACCCATCAAGTTCCCTATTGTAATAGCTACAATAGCCCAGTTTACTACCTCTGACAGACCCTGTGCTGAGCATTAGTCTGTATCATCTTTCTTCACGCTTATAGTAATCTGGGCAGCCAGGCCCTATATGTGTGTCTCAGAGAAGTCAAGTCACTTGCTCAAGGACATACTGTTAGTAATTTGCAGAGGCAGGATTAAAACCCAGGCATGTGTGATTCTATACCTTGTTTGATCTTAACCTCACAGCACCCTAGAATGGACAAGGGCTGGTAAACAGATATTCATTAAAGAAAATTTGAAAACAGAGATTATTAGAAAAAAATAGCATTATTATTACCATATAAACTGAAACAGTTTATATCTTGTTTTATTGTCATCTAGTCCTTCTTTTCCGTATATATTTATAAGGCTATTGTGTTTGCAATTTATTTTCCATTGCTTTGACTTAATTTGTATGCATTACCTTATTCATTTTTTGTAACCTGTGTTTTCATTTGTTTTTTTAAAACAACTGTGTTCTTTTTGATTACAAAACTGTTCTCTATCTTACTGCAAAGGACTTCTCAATTCATAATGGCACAAAGGAGAGAATAACAAGTGAACTACACAGTAATGTCACTCATCAGAGATAATTACTTCCATTTTTTCTTTTAGTTGCAAAGACACAATGAGCAGAGGAGTAAGCAGCAGTTATTCCAGTCGAGCTTGGGTGCATCTGTGGAAAGGTGTGCCAAACGGACCTGTTTCTCCCTCAGAGAACACTTCTTCCCCTTCCTGTTGTGTGCCCCCATCTGTCTCCCGGTTTCTGCATAAGACAGGTGGGCTTAGAATTGTCACTGTAGTCTGGGGTAGAGTGGATTCTAGGCAGCTGGGGGCAGCCGTAGGGCATTGTCCCCCTAAAGGCTGTGTCAGAGAGTGGAGGCAAAGAAAAATGTCCCTTTTTGTCCCCATTTGGACCCTATTTCAGGTCAGTGGGTATGATTTTGCCATTTGCTTTTAGTCTTTCACCAACGTCACAAAATTATATTACCACTCCGATCTTTATATTCCTAAGCATACCGGAAATGCATGGTTGTGGAGGCGTGTCCATGGGGGGGAATGTGGGCCTGTCCATGGGGCGGCGTGTGGGCTTGGCCATGGGCGTGGCCTGAGTGCTTGCGCGGGCTCCGCCCCCAAGGCCCGATGGTCACTAGTGCGCAAGCTCAGAACAGGGCTGGGCCGCGGCTGTGAGAACGCGGGGGAGGGCCTAACTCTTGACGGGGCGGGGTCTGAATCAGAAAGGTGGGGCCAAGATTTCCCAAGGCAGGCGTGGGCGAGGGGCGGTGCGCGGGGGAGGAGCCCAGGACAGGTTGCGGTGTGAGGGGAGATGGAGCCCGCTCCCCAAAGAGAGCAGAGGACATGTGTTCTGGTGGTTGATGCGGCCTCCTGCCGCATTCCTCCCCTCACCTAACTCATCAGCTGTAGCGTGTCTCTTTACTGACTCTCGGCTGTGGACGCCACTGGAGTGAGGTTCTGTGAACACATTTTCCTCCTTCTTCATGCATCTCTCAGCCAGATTATTGGCTCCCTGGCCGCAGATGTGGTTACTTTGAAACATTAATAGGAAGGAAAGCCCCAAATCTTAGCAAACATCCAGAGCAGCACATTCAAAGAGTAATGCACCATGAACAGTTAATAGAAGGTGGGTTAAATGTTCAGAAATCTATTAATTTGCTATATTAAGCCACTAAATGAAAATAATTATAGGACATCTTCAGAGATGCTGAAAATATAAAAATAAGAGGGACTGTATTATTTTACCAGAAACATTTGCCTTTAGTGTTTTACCAACACCACAAAATTGAATTGCCACTCTGATCATTACATTACTTTCTTTAACATCATGATCACATATATGCACATAATACACCATTTACTTAGGGCAGTCAATTTTAATGACACTTCTGTTTCTTTCATGAATCGTGTTTCTATGAGATACTGCTATGTGTCAACCCCCCTTGGATGCCCAAAACAGCTCAGCCCAAGGAGGATATGGCTTGAATTTAAAATACATAATTTAATCATGGGTTTAGAGTTAGGATTTTAAGTAGAACGCTTACTAATTTTTATATACATGCATACTACATATATATACAATAATATTGGAACATTTAAGAGAAGCTTAGTTTCACTGTTATCGGTTTGCTTTTTTATTTTTTATTTTTTTATTTTTTGAGATGGAGTCTCGCTCTATTGCCCAGGCTGGAGTGTAGTGGCGCGATCTTGGCTCACTGCAACATCTGCCTCCCAGGTTCAAGCAACCCTCCTGTCTTAGCCTCCTGAGTAGCTGGGATTACAGGCACATGACACCATGCCCGGCTAATTTTTTAATTTTTAGTAGAGACAAGGTTTTGCCATGTTGGCCAGGCTGGTCTTGAACTCCCGACCTCAGATGATCCACCTGCCTTGGCCTCTCAAAGTGCTGGGATTACAGGCATGAGGCACCGCGCCCAGGCTGCTTTTTTAAATAAATAGAATGATTTAATAATCATGATGGATATATCAAGACTGATATTTTTCATCTCCCAAATCTACACTTCCTTTGTCTTCCCCATCTTGGTAAATGGCAACGCTTTCCTTTCTATTGCTCAAGCTAAAGGCCTTGCTGTCATCCTTGAATCCTCTGTTTCTTTCATGCCCCATATTAACTCAAGTCTACCTTCAACATACAACCAGAATCTGACCACTTCCTGGCACCTCCACTGTTATGACCTCTGTCCAAAACACCTTTACAGCTCTCCTGGATTATTCTAATAGCCTCTTAACTAGCCTATCTAATTCTTCACTTGCTTGATAATGGCCAGTTCTTGTAAATATCTTTTGTTGAACATATGTACATGTTTCCATTGGGTAAAGAACTTGGAATTACATTGTTGCATCACAGGGGATGCTTATGTTTGACTTTACAAGATAATGCCAAACACGTTTCCCATTTGGTTGGACCAATTTACATTCTCACCAACAGTGCAAATTCGTAGCAACAGCAAGGAAAGTAATTGTATGAAGAGAGAAAACACGACCCCAGTCCCACCCCGTTAATGCATCAAGTGCATTTATTTTTTCTCACCTCTTTTTATGTGGAACATGCCTTCTTCATGCCATTTGAATGACACAGTAGCTTCTAGAAGATCTGTGTACATGTCACTATTGGCATGTGTGTACATGTCACTATTGGCGGTAGACTAGGAGGCTTCAGTGGGATATGACACCAACACCAGCCCACAAGACACAGCAGATGGGGTCTCGTGGGCCAAGATGAATAGAGCTGCCTTTCATGGGATGTGAGGTCCAAGGTGTGGTTCAGGAAAGGCAAAGCCTGGGCAAACTGCTCTTTCCTGCTTCTCGGCCCTATTTGCTAGCGCATTTATACCATGGAGTTATGGTGAATGTGAACACACAAGAGAGTTTGACAAGAAGGCAGAATTCAGAAAATGGCAATGGGCAGCTTGGAAGATGTGTGTCGGAGAGGGCACAGACCCACCTCTTCACCCTGCTTCCCTGAGGGTGGCTTGTGGACTGTTTGTTTGAATGTGGGGTTCAGCAGCTTTCCTCTGCCTCCTGGAAAACAGTTCCTGACCAGCTGCCAGCAATGCAGGGCCCTAGGGAGCCAGGGCCTAGAGCAGTTGATCCTGTGTGTCAGATCCAGGTGGTAACTCAGTATTTAGCAGGTGAGCTTTGCAGGTGGGCGGGAGTGGGGCGGGGCGGTGGGAGGACCTGCCTAGCCTCATCTAGTGCTCAGTAGTTCTGGTTGTGGTATGGTTCACAGGCCTCTACATGTTTCAAGCTTCCAGGAAATTTAGGCTTTCAGCCTTCTCTGTATTGGTAGAGAATGAGAGTGAACGCTTCAAAGCCTTTTGAATAGGCTGAGAACTCCCAAAATGTCTCTGCTACCAATTCTATAAGGTCAAAGCAAGTCACCGGCCAGCCCAGATTCATAGGGGTGGAGAGAAAGACTCCACTTATTGAAGGAAGGAGTGGCAAAGTCACAGTGCAAAGAGCTGAGCATCCAGGGGTGAGAGGAACTGCTGTGGCCTGCATTGGAATCAGCCTACTACTTTATGTATATGGAAATGTGAGCCAATACTTAGAGTAGTATCTTATAAAAGGGCAGTAGCCAATATATAGGAACAAAGTCTGTATTTGAGATAGAAGCTTACCCAAGGAGTATGAATCTCTTCTAATCTACTGGTGTGAACATCAAATCAAAATGTGGGTCTACAGGAACCATCTCTGGGTTTGCAGGCGGTTGTAATTTCAGCTCACTCTTCCCTCTCTGTACCGTAAGAAGAATTGAAAATAAAGCGGTATCTTCTGTCTGTCTCCAGGAGAGTAGAAGACAAAATAAACATCTGTCTAGGCCATAATTTAAACATTGTGCAAAGTTCAAAGGTGAGACTGTGATATGGATAGTGTTCTGAGAAGGCCCAGGGTGTTAGTTTCTGTTTTGGTTCCCATCTTAATAAAAAAGGACAAACCACCAAAAATATTAGAAAACATAGTCGTATTTTGTTCTTTGACAATATATTTCATTGGGTGTGCTAAGGACACTTTGAAAATGCATCCTTATAAGGTTGTTCTGTGCTATTTTCCCCATGGAAAATTCCTTAATATCGTGTACAATGATTCATCGAAATAAAATGTTTACTTAGAATCTTTGGATGTAGACTCATAGTGGCCCTGAATATATCCTAGCCTAGGGTATTCTCAACTATGACCTGAGGAACACTGATATGCCTCAGCTATTGGTAGGTGTTGCTTCTATAGTCAAACCCCTCTGTGAATGGCACATTAGATAAATATCTATTGGAGATCTGCACTGTACTTTAGAATATTAAAGGCTTCCAGAAGCCCTGGAATGAGGAGATTTGGTTGCTGTTTGTCTTAGTCTGTTTGTGTTGCTATAAAGGACTACCCGAGACTGGGTAGTTTTAAAAGAAAAGAAGTTTATTTGGCTCACAGTTCTGCAGGCTGTACGAGAAGCATGACACCAGCATCTGCCAGCATCTGCCGTCTGGTGAGGGCTTCAGGGAGCTTCCACTCATGGCAGAAGGCAAAGGAGAGCTGGTGCATGGAGATCACATGACAGGAGAGGAGGCAAGAGAGAGAGAGAAGGAGGTGCCAGGCTCTTGTCAACAACCAGTTCTAGCGGGAACTAAGGGTGAGAGCTCACTCACTCCCGTGAGAATGGCGCCAAGCTATTTATGAGGGATCCAGCCCCATGACCCAAACACCTCCCACCAGGCCCCACCTCTAACATTGAGGATTAAATTTCAGCATGAGACATAGAGGGGCCAAAGAAACCATATCCAAACCATAGCACCATGGTTAAAGGAGTACCTATTAACATCTATATCACTGATTCCTTACCTGGGGAGGGCTTGGGAAGCACCTGTGAAATGTTTTTTTGTTTTGTGCATGTGTCCAAGCCCTGTATCTGCTCCACACCTCCTTCTGAATCAGAATATCTAGGGTGAAGCATGGGTGTATGTATATTTTCAAGGATCATGGATCATTCTGATGAGCGACTCTAATTACAAACCATTAAAGGCATGCATGTTTTGTGGAGCTGAGTTTGGAAACTACGGGTCTAAGGCAACATTCTCATTTTGCTGGCAAGGACATTGAGATCCCAGAAGGGGAAATGACTTGCCCATGTATGGATAGAACAAATAATCTAATCTTTGAACCCTTTTCCCCGTTATATAAATGGACTCTAGATGGCAGTCTATTTCCTGGTTTTAGTCTGTGCCTGCACAAGCAGAAACATTGAACAATTTATTGGATGAATTTGAGCATGGCAGTGCAATGGTTTAATCGAATGAGTGTCTATCACTCTATAAGCATGTTCTTTCTGTGGAGTCTATCGTGGCCAATAAGCCAATAACTCTGTCCACAGCAGCTTCTCCTTGGAAACCAACCAGAAACCAACCCTGCTAGCCACCTTGATCTTGGACTTCTAGACTCCAGAACTGTGAGAAAATCAATGTCTGTTGTTTAAGCCACCTAATCTGTAGTATTTTGTTATGGCAGCCTAAGCTGACTAACACACATACAAGGATCTCTGGCTATGGATAATTAACTTTGCAGCTCCCAGAAATGAAATCTACCAAAATGATTCTCTGGTCTAACCAACAGAGGTGCCTGGCATTTGAGTCATCACACTAGCCTAGCAGCCAGAGGGATAGCTCACATACAGGTCCTAGGCATGAGCCATTAATTAAACAGACCCAGAGCCTCTAGAATGAGGGATGATCAGGAGAACCTGAGTGAGAAATCTGTTACAACACTTGTGAATCTCCCCCTTGATCTTCCCCCAAAAACACTTGTACCTCACTGACCTTAGCAACTTACAGTGGAAAGGATAGCCCCAAACCTTCAGAAATGAATTGGGGCTGGGCACGGTGGCTCATGCCTGCAATCCCAGCACTTTGGGATGCCAAGGTGGGTGGATCACCTGAGGTCAGGAGTTTGAGACCAGCCTGGACAACACAGCAAAACCCCGCCTCTACTAAAAATACAAAAATTAGCCGGGCACAGTGGCCACGCCTGTAATCCCAGCTACTCAGGAGGCTGAAGCAATAGAATCACTTGAACCCGGGAGGCAGAGGTTGCAGTGAGCCATGATTGCTCCACTGCACTCCAGCCTGGGCAACAGAGTGAAACCGTGCCCCCGCCTCCCCACAAAAAAAGAAAGAAATGAATTGGAAACTGACTTTAATGTTAAAGCCAATGGACCAGAACACTCCTGCAGTAGTGCCTACCTCAGAGTGAAGGCAGCATTTATGGAGGTTAGGGGAAACTGAAGTTTTTCTCCGAGTCTGTCCGCCAGTAAGCTGAGTGAGACCCTAAACCCCTCCTCTGGGATTATTCCACCACTGCCTGGACATGCTCAGCATCAGTCAGCATCCACACATTGCTTCCAGATGGAGTGTTCCTCATCTGGCTAGTGGCTATTGGGGCTGCCCTGAGGTTCTGTTGCTTCCTCTAACTTCTGCGCTGCAACACATGGTATCATGGAAAGTGCGATAGTTATCTTCTGCACCCTTTGAGGAATGCAGAGCGAAGGCATGGAATGGGAGGTTCCCCAATCCTTTTCTTTCTAGTTCCACCATATCATGTTCCCTATTCACCCTGCTGGTACAGGCAAGCCTCCTGACTTCAGAAATCTCCAGGCAGAAACAGATGCTAGTCTCCAATATATGGCCACATGGGCTACCTGGGCCCTGGAGAAAGGGGTTATAAGGGTAAGCAGGGGAAAGTGGAAGCTGTGAGAGCTCCCCCTCCTCATCAACAGAGGAAATAAATGCAATAGCATATTCTTGTGGGAATTTCAGGGATTTTTGCCACTATTCAAGACTTGGAAAATGCAGATGTTATTCCTGCCACATGTAGTTAGTGTGAATCCACAACTAAAACAAGGCTCTCCAGCTGGTGTAGGCTACCGTGCTAGTAGGTCTGCCTGTTGGCCCTTATCATCTAGCAGATCCAATGGTGCCCAAGATGTTTGGAGTAAATCATAATGCTATATGGGTTTAGCAAACAGAAATTCTACAAATAAAGAAAAAAAAAAGAATGCCATATGGAGCCTGTGGCAAGCCCTGATAGGAGATTCACCATGGAGGCTGCTAGGATGCAATATATACTACGAACCAGCAACCAATATATAGAGCTATTCCCACTGCCAAGATTAGCAAGTCTGGGAGCAGAGGAGTGGAAATAAAGGTGATGTCTCTCATAATTACACCTGACCCATTGCAACAGTTTTGCTTCCCATACCTACAACTCTGATCTCTACTAGATTAGAGGTTTAAATTTCCTAGGAAGAAACACTTTTAGTAGTAGACAAAACAATGGTTTCACTGAATTTGAAGCCACTCTTAGATCCCTAGAGCCATGCAAAAATAAGGTGGTTTTGTTGTTTCTGCTGTAGAAGGAGGACAGAGAGCAATATGGATGATTCTCAGGGGGTCCTCTAAGGTATTTTTTATACTACAATCCTGAGGGGTGCATGACATAATATTGCGACCCTAGAAAGGACTCCCAAGGGCTCAGACTCCTTAGGAATGAAGGACTGAGCCTCCCCAGTGGCTAAAGCAAAGGGAATGTGGAATTGATAGAGAAATCATAAGTAACAGGACCACCACATGGCTATGTACAGAAATGAAGACTCTACCCTCTACTTATATTTCCCTGTTTATTGTCTTCCTTTTTTTTTTTTTGAAACTTTTCTCACCTCTTCTTTCTTTAGTATTATAAATAGGGTACAGTGGTGGTGGTGAATTCACCATTTAGATCATGGGATTATAGAATATCAAATTGGGATAATGGCAGAAGTAGAAAAAGAAAAGACATCACTGGGAGAACGTGAACTATAAACAGAGGCCCCATGACTTCACCTCTGACTATGGTAGCTGGAAATGTTTGTATGTGTTGCCTCTTTCTTGGTTGCATGTGGAATAATTAAATTATGCCAAGAGGCATCATATGAATGGGAGAAGGTTGTTTATACATGCTGGGAATACAAGGAATGAAAAGTAATTATTGTCTATGTTACTTTTTTTTTAATACCTAACATCTTCTCTTTGGGGGAACTGCTAAAAATCACCGGGATTCACTTCTCCAGAACAAAGGAGTACTTGGAGGATAAATGCAGGTGATAGACAGACATTAGTACCCAGTAAAGCCCCAAATATTGGATACCCTTATTTGTCCTGGAGCCTCTGCCTACTAAGAATTTGATTACCTTGCCCAGAATCATTTAGATTATTTGGCTCAACAAAACTTGGCTTATGAACCGCACCTCTAAGTTCCCAAGCATGTTTCAGGAAAGGTTTGAAACAAAACTATTAGATTTGTACTAAAACTACTCAAACTGGGGACTTGTGGTAAGCCATGCCTTGGAAGACAGGATGTTTATGACTCTCTGACCACTCCCACCCCTATACTGGGAGATGAGGGTTCTAAAAACAGTATCTCTGAGTTTCTGGAGAAGGAGATCAATGCCAGTAGTCATTCAGGTGACCAGTATCTGTCTGAGTCTTAATGCAGTTACAAAACTGCACCCAAGGAAGAGGTCAAGGATGGCAACAGAAAGCCCAGGCTGTAGATCGGTCTGAGGGAAGTCCGGGGCCTGAAACCTGCATCTCTGCCTGTAAAGCCAGAAGTCTGGGAATATCAGGAGAGGACCTAGAGGAAAGGAAACAGGAAATTATAAAGAATCAGGGTAGAACAGGAATTCGCCTTTGATCTGGCATATAAGAGAGGAGATCCTTCCCATTTGGTGCTTTCAGAGAATTGTACCTTTATGAAAGTCCGAGTTAAAAGACAGTTTCTGTTGCTCAGAAGCGTGTTAGTAGTGCTCAAGAGAATTTCAGTTAACTCTACGGTTAAATCTATGCCAAAAGTTGCCAGAGATATTCAGCTCATGAAAGCCCAGCAATCGTGAAAGAGAGCAGGTCGATAAATCAGAGGATGCTGTAGTTTCGCTGGCTGGCTTGCCTTTTTTTGTGGGGAGGTGGGGCAGCAGTACTGTAGTATGAGAGAAATTACACCTACAGTGAAGTGGAGGAAATGATTTGAAAAGTGAAACATAAAGCCAAAAAGCCTGTACTATTTGCAAGTTAAAATTTTAAACTGTGAGTAACTAGAAATGTGTATATTTTAACATGTTCTGTTAATGGGCAAAAAGCTGTGTTTTCTGAGGAAAACGTGACATTTAACTATTTACAATTTCCACATTAAAACCAATTTGATTTGAGTACCTTTTATAAAGAATGCTTTTAGGCCAGGCGCGGTGGCTCACGCCTGTAATCCCAGCACTTTGGGAGACCGAGGCGGGCGGAACACAAGGTCAGGAGATCGAGACCATCCTGGCTAACACGGTGAAACCCCGTCTCTACTAAAAATACAAAAAATTAGCCAGGCGTGGTGGCGGGTGCCTGTAGTCCCAGCTACTCGGGAGGCTGAGGCAGGAGAATGGCGTGAACCCGGGAGGCAGAGCTTGCAGTGAGCCGAGATCACACCACTGGGTGACAGATCACTCTGGGCAACAGAGCGAGATTCCGTCAAAAAAAAAAAAAAAGGAATACTTTTGATGTTTCATTAAAAATAATTTCTTTTGTTAGAATCCTTGACCGGGCGTGGTGGCTCATGCCTGTAATCCCAACACTTTGGGAGGTCAAGGTGAGCAGATAGATTGAGGCCAGGAGTTTGAGATCAGCCTGGGCAACATGACAAAACCCCGCCTCTACAAAAAAATACAAAAATTAGCTGGGCGTGGTGGCATGTGCCTGTAGTCCCAGCTACTCAGGAGGCTGAAGTGGGAGGATCGCCTGAGCCCGGGAGGCAGAGGTTGCAGTGAGCTGAGACTGCACCACTGCACTCCAGCCTGGGCAACAGAGTGAGACCCTGTCTGAAAAACAACAAAAAAAAAACAAAAAGAATTCCCATCCTCTTTTTTAGTGACTATGAGTTCCATCAATTCTCCATAGTGCAGTGGTGCAACGGCTTGGGAGTGCTGAAATGAGGCTGCAGGAATGGAGTGTCTAGCCTTGGTTCCACAAATTCCAGGATCCATGGCATCCACTTGTATCATGAATTTTACAAGAAAACTTTAAAGGATGCCTTCCAATTTCTTTTTCTCTTTCTTTTTTTTTGTGTGGGTGTTGTTTTTTGTTTTTTTGTTTTTTGGGTTTTTTGGCGGTTTGTTTTGAGACAGAGTCTCACTCTGTCGCCCAGGCTGGAGTGCAGTGGCATAATCTCAGCTCACTGCCACCTCCACCTCCCAGGTTCAAGCGATTCTCCTGCCTCAGCCTCCCAAGTAGCTGGGACTACAGGCATGCACTACCATGCCCAGCTAATTTTTTTTTTTTTTTTTTTTGTATTTTCAGTGGAGATGGGGTTTCACCATGCTGGCCAGGCTGGTCTCAAACTCCCGATCTCGTGATCCACCTGCCTCGGCCTCCCAAAGTGCTGGGATTACAGGTGTGAGCCACCGTGCCCAGCCCCAATTTCTTAAATAATAAAAATACGATTAAAAGTTAGTCATGCAATAAATGTCTCATATTAGTAGGAAGAATAATATTGTTTGCAATATTTTATTTTATCACTCTGCCACTATACTTCTCTGTGTTTCTCTCTTCTCTTGAAAATTGTTAGTAATAGTCCCTATCTCAGGGCTGTTGTGAGGATTAAATGATGTGTTTAGGCCGGGCGCGGTGGCTCACGCCTGTAATCCCAGCACTTTGGGAGGCTGAGGTGGGTGGATCATCTGAGGTCAGGAGTTCGAGACTAGCCTGGCCAACATGGTGAAACCCTGTCTCTACTAATAATACAAAAATTAGCCAGGCATGGTAGTGCACACCTATAATCCCAGCTACTTGGGAGGCTAAGGCAGGAGAATCTCTTGAACCCGGGAGGCGGAGGTTGCAGTGAGCCGAGATCGTGACATTGCACTCCAGCCTGGGCGAGACTCCATCTCAAAAAAAAAAATGATGTATATAAAGTGCTTAGAACATTGTATGGCATATTGTAAGTGTGCACTGTTTCCATTTATTATTTCTCTATAACTGAGTTGAGTATATGAATATATTATATAATATACATGTAATCACTTGAATCATTGATTAGGTGGCTTCACATTTACTAAATTCATTCCACATCAATAAAATATAATTCCTTATTATTTTAATGGCCACATAGTATCCTATCATATAGAGGTAATATTTTGATTTAACCAGCTCCTACTGTTGGATGTAGGAGTTTATTTCCACTGTTCTGCTATTATGTATTTCTTTTTTTTTTTTAATTTTACATTAGCTTCTTAATTAGACCCCAGGTGAACTCCTGTTTTGCTCTTATGGTCAACACTAAAATTTAAGATTATGTAAACATCACTGGGCCCCTGTCCAATTTTTTTTTTTTTGAGACAGGGTGTGGCTCTGTCACCCAGGCTGGAGTGCAGTGGTGCGATCTTGGCTCACTGCCACCTCCACCTCCCTGGCTCAAACCATCCTCCCACGTCAGCCTCTTGAGTAGCTGGAACTACAGACACGTACCACCATGCCCAGCTAATTTTTGTATTTTTATTAGTGACAGGGTTTTGCCATGTTGCTCAGGCTGGTCTTGAACTGCTGAGCTCAAACAATCCGCCCGCCTCAGCCTCCCAAAGTGCTGGGATTTCAGGCGTAAGCCACCATGTCCAGCCTTCAATTTTTAAGTTTTGAAAATTAATCAAATATTTATTGTTTAATTTTTATCTTAACTATGACATTCCACAGATTTGCTCATGAAAAGTTTCATGGTGTGAAGAAGCTCTGGGCTACATGAAGACTATTGGCCATTTTTATTTTTGTGTTTATTTATTTATTTATTTGAGACAGAGTATCACTCTATTGCCCAGGCTGGAATGCAATGGCGTGATCTCGGCTCACTGCAACCTCCGCCTCCCGGGTTCACGTGATTCTCCTGCCTCAGCCTCCCGATTAGCTGTGATTACGGGTGACAGCAACCATGCCCGGCTAATATTTTGTGTTTTTAGTAGAGACGGGGTTTCCCCATGTTGGCCAGGCTGGTCTCTAACTCCTGACCTTAGGTGATCCGCCTGCCTTGGCCTCCCAAAGTGCTGGGGATTACAGGTGTGAGCCACCCCGCCTGGCCCATTTTTAGTTTTAAAGCATTTCCATATGGCCTGTGGTCTGTTTGGAAACAAGACATTTACAAAGTCAAGGAAATCATAGTTTGTGTGATCACCCAGGAACCTTGTAGGATATACAGATACTACTGAAGAAAGATAGGAAGGCACTTATTTTAACTCAGAGTACACCTGACACTCTTAGCACCCCCCCCCCAATTTCATTCTAAATGCAATAAATTCATTTTAATGTCTTAATTTTTAATCGAAGCAAAAGCAATACATGTGTATAGTTTTTAAAAATCAAGCAGTAGAAAAAGGACATATAATGAAAAGTAATAGAACTATCCCTTCTTCTCAACTCTTGCTTCCCCAAATCAGAAACACAAACTTTTACACATGCTTGTTTAGAGATTATACCCCTCTTTTTCAATAACACTCCTTTATTACTATTTCTTGACTTGATGACATGAGGCATTTTCTGCTGACTTCCTGCCGCCCCCCTCAGCTCTCCTTCCCACTGAATATAGTCATATCACTAATTTTTAACTCTTCTGTTGGCCACCTGGTTCAATGAATAGCAAAGTGGAATGCTCTGATTGGATTTTCTCATCACCGACTCCAGAGTCTTGATCCATGTGCCAATATTCAAACAGATTCCCTTTCTCACACTTTTGGCAACTGTTCAAAACCATGCCACATCTGAGGTTGCTTCATATGTGAAACATGAGTTTCTTGCACAGTTTTTAATGTTTTTCCCTGTAGTTTCTTTCTGTCATTATTTTTTTTTCCTTTGGGTTGAAGAAATGTATGCCTTCCAGAACACGTTATTAATGTCCTCCAGCTTATTATTCAATCCATCTATTGCTTAGAATTCATTCAATTCAATTGGGTCTATTCACTTCGATTCTAATTGGGGAGATTTGCCTGCTATCTGAGCCATTCTTGTTCAGTTTATCTTTCCTTAAGTTTTTAGTTGCCTTTCCCCGTTTGTTTTTTTTTCTTATTGCATTCTGTGCCCATTGTCACTTCCTAAAGTTCGTGCTGTTTTCTGTTTTACGGATGCAAAAACTTCTCAAGTATTTTTAAGGATTTTCAAATTTTTAAGCTGTGTTCTGTTCCTTCAAATATTTCCTTGAGAGTCAATTTTTCATTCTATCTTAGACGATTTTGGTTATATTTCAGGCTTTCCACAAATGCTGTTTTTTTTTCTTTTTTTGCCACCCATTTATACTAAAAGATGAGGCAATGGAAAGAGTGAGTGGCAAGTCTGCATGCACGAGCGGAGTTGGTCGCTTTGCTCTAGGGTGGGTGAGCAGGTGGGTGGAAGTCAGCCATCCTGCCGAGGAGCCCCCAAATGCCACAAAGTTAGTGGCTCTAAATATGTACCTGCAGGTGAACGCTGAGAATCACCGAGGCCAGGATGTAGAAGTAAAAGAAGTTCTTGCGCAGCCGCCAGGCCAGGTCGAAGAAGGTGAGCAGCGTGCGCGTGAGCGTCTTGCAGAAGGCGCCGTACGAGCCGCGGGTCCCCTGCGAGCGCGACAGCCGCACCGCCAGGCCAGACAGGGCCGCCGCCGCCATGGACCTGATGCCGCCTCCCACATAGTGCCCAGAGCCCAAGGCCTCCATCAGGCTCCGCTGACTCACCGACCGTGGGACAGAGGGATGGACGCGGGAAAATACGGGCGGGAGGCCTGCTGGGCGGCTGCTGATCCGAGCTGCGCTGCAAGGCGGAAGCCCTCCTTTCACGGCAGGGCTCTGGCCCCAGCGGTCACTGGCGCCCTGCCAGGTTCCGCCCCGCCCCACGGGGTCCGCGTGGCCTAGAGTCAGTTTAGCCTGACTGTCCTGGCCCGGGCCCCAGAACCCCAGGAGGGGCAGGGCACGTGCTGGCGTGGGAGACCCTAGCTTCCTAACCCAAGCTGTCTTTTCTTTAAAATTATGTTTAATTTTTTTTTTTCAGTTTTTTAAGTTTTAACAAAAACAACACAAAACTTGCTCAAAACGATATAAAGTGTCCTTCATAAGCATGATCTTGAGCAACTCAGAAGCACAAACCCATTTCCTGTTGTCTCCGATCCCTTTAGGAACGTTTTTCAATCCTCAGCTCTGAGCTAGTACAAAAAACCCGCAACTTTTCTGGACATTAAAATGTGTGCATTCTGCTTGAATAATTCAAGCAATACTTCTGTTTTTGTGTTAGATCTTTCGTATTCTTCTGATTGGAAAAGTCATTCAATCAAGTTTTTAGAAATTTTCAAAGCAGAATTATGTAAGACAATAGAAAGCAAATTCCCTGCATAGCTTCACTTTCCCCTCCTACCCTTGCCATGAACTACTATTAGGTTTACTGTATGTACTTCCTGACTTTATGTATTGATATATTGCTCTTACCTTTTCAAGAATGTACACCTACTTCACTCTCTTTGATGACTGAATAGTGGTCTATATATATATATATATATATATATATATAGTGGTCAATAATTTATTTAACCAGATCCCTATTGATGGACATTCTGAATGTTTCTAGTTTTTCATATGTCAAAAATTGTTTCAGTGAACATTACTGTACATATGAATTTACAAGTGGCAGAACAGCAGGAATAATATGACCCATCTTTATTTATGAAAACAATTACATATACATTTAGTGTTCAAAGCCAAAACGTTTTACTAATACATGTGATTGATCAAAAAAGTTTAGAGATCAGGGCTCTATGTTACCTTGAGTGTTAACAATCTTAACTTTTTTTATTACCAATATGATAGGCAGTACATTTCATTATTCTTCTGATTTGCATTCATTTAATTGTCAGTGCAGTTGAGCAACTTTTCTAAATTTCTGAAGTTTTCAATATTGTTTGTCTGATGGCCTGTAAAACATTAAACATCATAAATATTTATTATGAGAAAAGTAAAATTCCTAGGCTCATAACCCCCTAGAAAGAAAGACTACTAATTTTTATATGTTTTTATCAATTGTTTGCATATATTTATAAGCACAAACATGTATACACACATAGATATATTTACAAATCGTAAAACAAAAATGGAATCAGCTAAACATATGCAGTCCTAGCACTTTGGGAGGTTGAGGCAGGCGGATCACCTGAGGTCAGGAGTTCAAGACCAGCCTGGCCAGCATGGTGAAACCCCGTCTCTACTAAAAATACAAAAATTAGCTGGGTGAGGTGGCACTCACCTGTGGTCCCATCTACTCAGGAGGCTGAGGCAGGAGAATCACTTGAACCCAGGGGTGGATGTTGCAGTGAACCGAGATGGTGCCACTGCACTCCAGCCTGAGTGACAGAGCTGGACTCCATCTCAAAAACAAACAAACAAACAAAAACCAAATAAAACCAAACAAACAAAACAACATATGCCCCCACCTTTGCTTTTAAACATAATGATATGTCTTGCATATGTTCCCATGTTGATACTTTATTGGCTGTGTGTTATTTCTTATGGATGGCCAATAACTAACTGATCTCCTGTTGATGGATTTTTGGATGGTTTCAAATTTTTCGCAATCATAAGCAATGCTGAGATTAATATTTTGCATGCACATCATTCTACACCTTTCTGATATTTTCCAGGGATACATTCATAGAATTGGAATTCTTAGGTCAAAGGGTTTTCATGTAAGGATTTTGATATATATTGTCAAACTGCCTTCCACTAGCTTGTACTAATATATACATGAACATACTGTCAGCAGTTCCTAACAATTGGCATTCACATTCTTTTAATCAGTTGACATTCTGATAGGTGAAAAGGGTATCTCACTGTTGTTTTAATTTGCATGTTTTGATTACTAGCAAGGTTGCTCCATTTTAGCCAATGTCTCATTAACAAGGCAAGTCACAGAGCGGATTCAAGGGAAAAGAAATAGATTCACATATTAACAGTCCATTTTTATGTGTATATAGCATTGCACATCTGTATGAAAGGAACCACTCTGTCAAGTTTTACCGTCTTACCGGGCACAGTGGTGCTTACCTGTAGTCCCAGCTACTTGGGAGGCTGAGGTGAGAGAATTGCTTGAGCCCAGGAGTTTGAGACAAGCTTGGGCAACATAGCAAGACCCCCATCTCTAAAAATAAATAAGTAAATTAATTTTTTTTAAGTTTTGCAGTCTTAATTTTAATAGCTATTTCCAATTCCTATGTAAAAAGTTGTTCCAGGCTGGGCATGGTAGCTCACACCTGTAATCCCAGCACTCAGAAGGCAGAGACAGGAGGATCGCTGGAGCCTTAGGAGTTCAAGAACAGCCTGGGTAACATAACGAGACCCTATCTCTACAAAAAAGGTAAAAAATTAGCTAGACATGGTGGCACAGGTCTGTAGTCCCAGCTACTCAGGAGGCTGAGGTGAGAGGATTGCTTGAGCCTGAGAGGCTGAGGCTGCAGTGAGGCGTGATTGTGCCACTGCACCCCAGGCTGGGCAACAGATCAAGACCTTGTCTCAAAAAAAATTAAATTAAATTAAAAAGTTATAACAATTCCCACTCCCTCAGACAATTTACAAAGCTGTTCATTTCTCCACACCCTCACCCATATTATTATGTATTATTTTAATGTCATAATGTAAAATAAAATCATCATTCTAATTATTATTATTATTATTATTATTATTATTATTATTTGAGACAGAGTCTCACTATGTCGACCAGGCTGGAGTGCAGTGGTGCAATCTTGGCTCACTGCAAGCTCTGCCTCCCGGGTTCAAGCGATTCTCCTGCCTCAGCCTCCCGAGTAGCTGAGATTACAAGCATGTGCCACCACACCCGGCTAATTTTTGTATTTTTAGTAGAGACGGGGTTTCACTATATTGGCCAGACTGGTCTCAAACTCCTGACCTTAGGTGATCTGCCCATCTTGGCCTCCCAAAGTGCTGGGATTACAGACGTGAGCCACCACGCCCGGCCCTAGTTATTTTGAATTTACCTATATTTGATTACTGTTGTGGATTAATATTATGCTTATTGGTCATTTGTAGTGGCGTCAAAATGACGGACAGCCAGATGGGTGGCATGACTGGTGGCTAGGCAGAAGGCTTACAACTAGGCTGTGGAAACCCCAGGGGCAGTGGCTGTGACAGCAAGGAAGAGGGCTAGGCAGCCTTCTCCTCACTTTTTCATATCTCTCTGCCCCTCAGATTGCCTAGGCCTTGGCCCCTTTGCTCATTTCTATATTAAAATGTTTGCCTAGGCCGGGCGCTGTGGCTCACACCTGTAGTCCCAGCACTTTGGGAGGCCAAGGCGGGCGGATCACGAGGTCAGGAGATCGAGACCATCCTGGCTAACATGGTGAAATCCCGTCTGTACTAAAAGTACAAAAAAATTAACCGGGCGTGGTGGCGGGCACCTGTAGTCCCAGCTACTCGGGAAGCTGAGGCAGGAGAATGGTGTGAACCCAGGAGGCAGAGCTTGCAGTGAGCCGAGATTGCGCCACTGCACTCCAGCCTGGGCAACAGAGACAAAAAAAAAAAAAAAAAAAAAAAGTTTGCCTAAGGCAGACAGAACAGCACAAGCAGCCTAAAATTGATAAAATCCCAACCAGAGCCCTGGGAGAGACACAGAGTGGTCAAAATGGCCTAAAGTAATGCATTAAGCAAAGGAAATGCATCCTTCTCTCTCATGCTACACACCAAATATGAAACAGTAGAATTAGGCCAAAGTTCTTGTCTTTGGAAAATTATACAAGTCATCTTTTGCTCTTCTTTCTCACGGTAGAGTGCATATACCTTGATTCTTTTGTCTGAACTACTCACTCAATATATATGGGAAGAGGCCAGGCATGGTGGTTCACACCTGTAATCCCAGCACTTTGGGAGGCCGATACAGGAGAATTGCGTGAGCTCAGGAGTCCAGGACCAGCTTGGGCAACATAGGGAGACTTTGTCTCTATTTAAAAAAAAAAAAAGAAAGAAAGAAATCAGCCACTCGTGGTGGCACATGCTTGTAGTAGTCCCAGCTACTCAAGAGACTGAGGTGGGAGGATTGCTGGAGCTTGGGAGATCAAGGCTGCAGTGAGCTATGATCTCACCACTGCACTCCAGGCTCGGCGACAGAGCAAGCTTCTCTCTCTCTCTCTCTCTCTATATATATATATATACACACACACATATATGTTATTTACATATGCTTATGTATGTATTTACATATATACATACATATACATGTACATATAGGAAGAATATAGTACATACACATATAATTTTTTGCACTGCTACCATTGATCTATAGATAGTAGATTAAAATGTAATCTGAGGTTGTTGTGGTGCAAGATACTCAATTGAACACAGGTATTTACCTTCCCAAAATAAATAGAAACAATTATAAAGAAGTATAAATTCATTCATAAAAGCAGTGGAGAGGGTGAGGATGGCAGAGCAAAGACTTTGATAGATTCCTGAAATGAATGCTGAGTGGATCAAACTGAAAAATAAATCAGAGTATAGTGCACCAATGATTCTTAGGAAAAGGCTGCAGCATAGGTGGAAGCCATTTTCATGGAAGAAGCACCCCCTGCTCTCCAGGTACAGAGAGTGGAAGTGGGAGGATCACATAAAATGAGACGATTATTTGAAGAACTATTTGGATCTATTTCTTTTCTCTTGAATCTGCTGTGTGACTTGCTTTGGTCAATGGGACATTGGCTAAAATGGTGCACGCAAAAGCTGGAAAAGTGCTTTTGCATTGGGGCTTGCTAGTCTTGGAAACCTGCTGCCATCATGCAAACAAACTAGATGTTGAGAGATACATGCTCCAATCATCCCTTTTGGCCCAACTCATGGCCAACCAATCCCTAGAAGTAGTGTCACTGAAACCAACAGCAGCAGACCACAGACATATGAGTGAGTTCAGCTGATGCAAGCAGACTAGCCCAGCTGAGCCCAGCCCAAATTGTCAACCCCCAACAATCGTTAACTAAATAAATGGTGGTTGTGTAAGCTTTCGATGGTTCGTTTCACAGCAAAAACTAACTGATAACCATGTCCCAGAATAGAGCTACTGAATGACAATCAAAATGGTTTGACCCACAGTGATCTCTCATAGCAATTAATTAATCATAAGAACCCTAGGACTGATATACAGACTTGATCTGCTTAACCAAAAGAATTTTGGCAAACAGAAAGTTGGGTCACCATGATAGTGTGTCACAGCTTCTCAGTTCATATACCCAGATTCCCTAGAATAAAAGGGAGACTGAGTACCTTGAGGAAGGATGCTATGGCAACATTGCAATTATGTACTATAAATATTCCCAGCTGTCCCCAGAAGAGGTCTGCAGCAATTTACCAAGGTAAATGTTCAAATACACACACTCTTCGGGGATTATGGGACAATAGCTCTGAGCTGTCACTAATCCTGGGAACTCAGAACAACACTGTTGCCCACAGTCAGAGTGAGGGCTTGTGAAGATCAAATGATAATTGGAGTTTTGGCCTAAATTCAACTCATGGTGGGCTCAGGGGGTCTATAAATCCACTCTGGTGATTTCCCCAGTTGCTGGATTTACAGTTGTAATTAATAAAACTAGCAACTGGCAAAACAGCTCAATTGGCTTCCTGACCTGCAGGGTGAGAATTTTTATGATAGGAAGGGCCAGGTGGAAGCCTGGAACTTACTCTCCCTTCCAATTATAGCAGTGATAGCAAACACATACATAGCACTTATTACATGCCAGACACTCTTTCAAGCACTTTCCATATGTTAACATATTATTCCTCAAAACAGCACTACAAGGTAGGTACTATAATTGTACACATTTTACAGAAAAGGAAATTAAGGCATTAAAAGCTTAAGTAACTTGCCCGAGGTCACTACTGGAATGTAAACCAGAAACTAGCTTCAGCGTTCATGCTCTCAACCACTGTACTACACCGTCAAAATAGTAAACCAAAATCAATATTACATGCAAAGGAAACTGACAAAAATTAGGCCATCATCAAGGCTCAAAAAATTAAGGAATAGTGATCCCTATTACATTCCCTTTTGATGGACCTGTTTGACTAGAGAAGAATACAGAGGAAGCTTAAATTAGAAGTGGTATATATGGATTGGCCTTGAACAGGTTCTGGAGGCACAACAAGGATACCTAAGCAGTGGCTCACACTACCAGTGTGTTCACACCTGCCACACTGCCTTCTCTTTCGCAACCCACACTTACGGTTTCATGGGGACTGCTTTGGGCTGAGTTGTGTCCCTGCCAGATTCATATGTTGAAGCCCTAACCCCCAGAATCACAGAATGCGACTATATTTGGAGATAGGGTTTTTAAAGAAGTAACTAAGGTTAAATGAGGTCATTAGGGTAGACCCTAATCCAACATCACTGATGTTCTTCTAAGAAGAAGGGATTAGGACACAAACACACACATAGGGAATACCATGTCAAGACACATTGAGAAGACAGCCACTAATAAGCCCAAGAATAGAGGCCTTCAGAAGTGACTCAGTCCATTCCTGCCACTATGACAAAATACCTTAGACTGGGTAATTTAAAAATAATAGAAATTTATTTCTCACAGTTCTGGAGCCTGGGAAGTCCAAGATCAAGTTGACAGCAAGTTCATTGTCTAGTAAGGGCCTGGTCTCTGCTTCCAAGATGGCACCTCGAACACTGTTTCCTCACATGGCAAAAGGGACAGAAGGGCAAAAGGGCCTAGATAGTTCCCTCAGCCCTTTCACAAGGCACTGATCCCATCCATGACAGCAGAGCTCTCGTGGCCTAAGCACCTCCTAAAGGCCTTACCTCTTAATACTCTTGCATTGGGGATTAAGTTTCAACATGAATTCTGGAGGGAACACAAACATTCAAATTGTAGCAAAAAGAAACCAATTCAGCTGACACCTTGATCTTGAACTTCTAGCCTCCAGAACTGTAAGGAAATACATTTCTGTTGTTTAAGTCACCTGTCTGTGGTACTTTGTTATGGCAGCCCTAGCAAACTAATACACGGACGTCTCTATAACCAGCTGTTTGAAGAGTAGAACATTTAAACCTATTTTAGCACATTTCTGCATGACCTAAGGACACCAGCCAGATCACATTGTTGTATATCACAGCCCCACACAGGGGTAGCCCAGAAGGTCACTGAAGAAGAAGAGTCTTTTCTGAGAGCATAATTTCAAGTGGTATATCTGGTTCTTCACTTTGCTTGGAAGGAGAAGTGGCCTAAGGTATGGCTCTACACCATATGGTTCAGGGACTTGGAATGAACAAAATTTATAGTATTGGTAACAAGGAGGTTTTGGGGAAGTGGTATGTGGTTGGACCTCTACTAATGGTAAATACATTTGTGTTCCATATAAGTGCCCAACAGAAGGCATCAACTGTGATGGAGGGTCTCGATAACTATGTGAACAAGATTACTTGCATTAGAATGCCAACCTCTTTCCCCAACTATCTTGAAGCTTACTCAAGGGGCCAATGTACAAAATGCCCATGGCTGCAGAGATGAAGGCTCTACATGGGCTCAATTGCATGGGCTTCCCCTCACCGTGGTTGATCATAAAAGTTGTGTGTCCAATCCCAATTTCCCAGCAGCAGAGGCCAATACTGAACCCCCAATATATACCACTTCCTTGTGTGGCATGGATGTGGGGGAAAAGGGACCACTTTTACACTGCTGGTGGGATATAAACTAGTACAACCACTGTGGAAAACAGTATGGAGATTTCTTAAAGAACTAAAAATAAAACTACCATTCAATCCAGCAATCCCACTACTGGATATCTACCCAAAGGAAAAGAGTAATTCTATGAAAAAGACACATACACTCGCATGTTTATAGCAGCACAATTTGCAATTGCAAAGATATGGAACCTACCTATGTGCCCATCAACCAACAAGTACATAAAGAAAATGTGGTATAATACACCATGGAATACTACTCAGCCATAAAAGGGAATGAAATAATGTCTTTTTCAGCAACTTGGATGGAGTTGGAGGTCATTCGTCTAAGTGCAGTAACTCAGGAATAGAAAACAAAATATCATATGTTCTCACTTGTAAGTGGGAGCTAAGCTATCAGGACACAAAGACATGAGAATGATATAATGAGGCCAGGCACGGTGGCTCACACCTGTAATCCTAGCACTTTGGGAGGCCAAGGCGGGTGGATCACCTGAAGTCAGGAGTTCAAGACCAGCCTGGCCAACATGGTGAAACCCTGTCTCTACTAAAAATACAAAAACTAGCCAGGCGTGGTGGCGGGTACCTGTAATCCCAGCTACTCGGGAGGCTGAGGCAGGAGAATCCCTTGAACCCGGGAGGTGGAGGTTGCAGTGAGCCAAGATCACACCACTGCACTCCAGCCTGGGCGATAAAGCGAGACTCCATCTCAAAAAAATAAAAAAATTTAAAAATTTAAAAAGATCAAAATCATATCAAGTGCCTTTTCTGACTGCAATGATATGAAACTAGAAATAAGTAACAGGAGGAAAATTCACAAATGTGTGGAAATTAAACAACATGCTCTTGAGCAGCCAGTGGGTCAAAGAAAAATCAAAAGGGAAATGTAAAAATATCTTGAGACAAAGGGAAACACAGCATACCAAAACATGTGGGATGCGGAAAAAGCAGTTCTAAGAAGGAAGCATATAGCAACAAACACCTACATCAAAAAAGAAGAAACATCTCAAACTACCTAATGTTACACCTCAAGGAGCTAGGAAAAAGAACAAACTAAACCCAAAGTTAGCAGAAGGAAGGGAGTAATAAAAATAAGAACAGAGATAAATCAAATAGAGAATAATAAAGCTATAGAAAAATTAATAAAACTAATTTTTGAAAAAATAAAATTGACAAACCTTTACCTAGACTAAGAAAGAAAAGAGAAGACACACAAATAAATGAAATCAGAAATGAAAGTGAAGACGTGACAATGGATGCCTCAGAATTTTTTTTAAAAAGTATCATAAGGGACTATTTTGAACAACTATATGCCAACAAATTGGATAATCTAGAGGAAATGGATGAATTCCTAGAAACATACAACTTACCACAATTAACTTAGGGAGAAATAGAAAGCCTGAACAGACCAGTAACAAATAAAGGGACTGAAGTGGCTATTAAAACATCCCAACAAAGAAAACCCCAGGAACAGTTGGCTTCACAGCTGAATTCTACCAAGCATTCAAAGGAGAATTAATATCAATCCTTTTAAAAACTTTCCCAAAAAAAAGAACTAGGATGGAATACTTCCAAATTTATTTTATGACGCCAGTATCATCCTGGTACCAAAGCCAGACAAAGACACAACAAGAAAAGAAAACTACAAGCCAGTATTTCCAATGAAAATTGGTGCAAAAATCCTCAATAAAATACTAGTGAACCCAATTCAACAACACATCAAAAAGATTACACATCTCGTTATTTAATACTTAATAAACTCACTATATGTTTGCATGCAGTATGTAATACTATATACAGTATGGAATATGAATTACACTCTCATTCCACACTGTAGCAAATACATTCTGTAATGGAAATATACTATCAAGTTTTATGTCTACATTTTAATTTGTTTCACTTTTTAAATTATCATGTATATAATGTCATAGTAATCAAACAGTATGGTATTAAAGAAGAGATAAACAAACATATCAATGGAACAGAATAATGAGTCCAGAAATAGACCTGCACTTATATGGCTAATTGGTTTTTTACAAAGATGGAAAAGCAGTTGAATGGAGAAGGATAGCCTTTCAACAGATGTGTTGCTATAATTGGAACATCAATAGGCAAAAAGAAAAAGAAACATTGAAACTTGACCTAAAATAACACTTTATTTAAAAATTAATCCAAACTGGATTATACATCTAAATGTGAGACATAAAGCTATAAAACTCTAAGAAGAAAACACAGGCAAAAAGAAATCTGTGGGACCTGGGATTAGGCAAAGGATTATTAGGTACGACACAAAAGCACAATCCATAAAAGAATTAATAAATTGAACTTTATCACAATTAAAAACTTGTGCTCTTAAAAGACATTGTTAAGAAAATGAAAAGACAAGATATTGTAGAGAATTATACAGGGCCTGAGATTTTCCCCTACTTATCAAACAGTTAACCTGTTACTGTTTTGTGGATACTGGCAAAAGACATGGGACTCCTGAGTCAGAGACAAATGGGCTTATTACTTATGGCAAAAGCAGTAGCAAGGGCATCAGCATGATGCACATACTGGCTACCAATGTTCCCACTGGTTTTCTGTGCTCCCCAAGTCTCACGTTGGTGAAGCAAATGACCTATCATAGATAGGGACACAGAGTGGGCTACATAATAGGGGATGAACAGTGAGCTTGGGGAATTCATTACTGTTACAGCAAGTGGAAACAAACCCTCTCTGTCTGAGGGAAGACATCATCTCATCCCTCAAGGCTGTTTTCAGTAATTCAAATATAATCCTGTGAAATGGCCAGGTAGAGAGCGGCTGGGGTCTTCCAGTCTCGTCATAATCAGCAAAAATATGTGCAAGTATACCCACAGCCCACGGTAGATTGACTCTCTCAACAAGCCACCCATCAGCCCAACACATTCTTGGCCAAATATGGAATTATACATGAATATGTCACTCTGATTAATCTGACCAACAGAATCTGGGACCAAATCTGTTTAATTAATCTCATAAATCATTTTCAACAGAACTCCATGCCTCAGGACGAGGCCACCTTGCTGTAGTGACCCCATCCACACCTCACAAAGTCCTGGTCTCATTTAACTCTGAAGAAATCCCACGAGGACCACTGGGTCTTCTTTCAAACAGTAAGAATGTGATCTAAGACTAGTCTATTATCAATTACAACTCACATACGGAGTTTAGGCTCTCTTGATCAGCTTTGGTGTCATTGCCAATAATTATAAGGAGCAAGAGATGGGCCAAAAAGCAATCCCCATCACCAATGGAGAGACATTCTGTGGCTCACTCTCCCTCACATAAACATATAACCCAAAGGGGCATAGTTCAGGATTTGTTGTCATCATTGCATTGGTTTGATTAAGCCACATGGGTGGTGTCACTAAGTGTTTATAGCCTCAATCTTCATACATGGTATAACCCAAGGCCATTCAGTTATCAAGAGAAACATATGGCCAGGCGCAGTGGCTCACTCCTGTAATCCCAGCACATTGGGAAGCCAAGATGGGCAGATCACGAGGTCAGGAGATCGAGACCACCCCAGCTAACACAGTGAAACCCCATCTCTACTAAAAAATTACCAAAAAATTAGTCAGGCATGGTGGCAGGCGCCTGTAGGCCCAGCTACTCAGGAGGCTGAGGCAGGAGAAAGGTATGAACCTGGGAGGTGGAGCTTGCAGTGAGCCGAGATCGCGCCACTGTACTCCAGCCTGGGCAACAGAGCGAGACTCCGTCTCAAAAAAAAAAAAGAAAGAAACATATAACTTTGCATTACAATGAAACACTCTTGCACTGGATCATGTGTTTGTACATACTCACTTTACAGAGCTGTCGTTGATGGCATCAGGCATAACAAAATAGTTCCAGATCAGTCATATCCACATAAGTTTTTCTGTTTTCATAGCACATAGAAGGAAATTACAAACTCAGCAGCAGGTCAGATTGCCAGCACAGCTGCTGCTTGACTCAGGTGACAGTCAGTGCTGGATCTAGAGGACAAAGAGAACATTAATTGCCTTGCCCCTGATCCTTGCATTTCCCAATATCTAAGGTGTTCTCTCCCAAAGTACCAGGGTCAGCACTTTCCCTCCACTGCCACATAATCAGTGTGTCCCATCCGAGTACCTATAGCTTCACCTTTTCCCCAATCACTCCCCACTTGCCTCCCGATCTTGTATTCTGATCCTTGCAGCCAAGAGGTCACTTTTTTGGGGACATCCACATTCAGTGACCAAATTACCCTACTACTCTGTGTGGGCCAAGTAGAAGTAGAGTCAGAAATTGTTCCATCACTCAGCAATACCAGATACCAGTGGATGGTAAGGAGTGTGGAATGTTCATCAAGTACTTTGACTATCGGCTCATTACTGGGTGACATTTGAGAAGAAAAAAAAAAGGTGCACCATTGTCAGACTGAAAATAGGTTGGAAAGCTGAAAACATAACATAGCTAAGACTCAGGAGCCTTAATGGTGTCGTTGGAGTTGGCTGATTACACTGGAACAGCAACATGTAAACTGAAAAATTATTAAAAGTGAAGAGAACATTGGTAGCATTAAGGCAGACAGTCAATGTAGTAGTCACTCTGATGTAGCCAATCTGTCAGAAGCCAATAGGGGTCACTGCCCCCAAGCAATGTGGCCTCTTTTGTTGCAAGAAAAACAGGTCAACTTTTGGCAAGAGTCATAAGTCTGGCATGTTGTAGTGGCTTCTGCATCAGAAACTTCAGGTCCTTTACTCTGTGCCTGGTCCCTGATACCAGATGTGTTGCCATGTGTGATGGCAGTCTGGGCAGTGCGGATTTGATCGTCAGCTTGAATTTAGTTGATCTCATCAGAAAGCAGGCCCTTACTTTGTGCGTCTCTGTGAGTGACCCACATGGTCCCATCAGCATCCACAATTTGTTTCTACAGTTACGAGCCCAAAGAGAGGTGTCTTTAGTCTACCAGTCTGTAGTCTTTCTACTGTCTTTGAAAGACAAAAATCTAGACCATTAGCAACAGTCACACGTCAGTAAAAATATAACAAGTGTTATCAAGGGCAGTATTGCTCAGACTTATAAGAGCAGCCTTGAATTCTGCCCACTGAGTGGAAGTGTAATAACAGTGCAGTCAGGGCCGTTAATTTGGAGGATTCCAACTTGCCAACCACCAGGACATAATCTATACAGTGAAAGCTCTGGACATCAGAGAATAAAGGCACTCACAATAAATGCTGACCCCCACTCCACCCCCATGGTGGCAAATGGCAGGGGAGTTTGTCCCAGTAGTACTTCTCTGCTTGTGTCAGTGCCCTAAATGGGAGAATTTCCTCTGACGCTTTATGAACATTTCTAGTATAAGCATTTATCATATCAATTTCTTCCTATGTTTTAATAACGGTAGATTGAATTAGCACAGAGGCTCTCACCCATAAAGTCACTTTAACTGCTTTTCTTCACTGAGAGTTTTGCTCACACCTTATCATTTGAGTTCAGATTTTTTTTGTTCCCTGTGGGAACACAGACAAAGGAGTTTAACACTTGCACTTCGGGAGTTAAAAAAGCAGCTGCCGCAGCCATAAAAAATGATGAGTTCATGTCCTTTGTAGGGACATGGATGAAACTGGAAAACATCATTCTCAGTAAACTATCGCAAGGACAAAAAACCAAACACCGCGTGTTCTCACTCATAGGTGGGAATTGAACAATGAGAACTCATGGACACAGGAAGGGGAACATCACACTCCGGGGTCTGTTGTGGGGTGGGGGGAGGGGGGAGGGACAGCATTAGGAGATATACCTAATGCTAAATGATGAGTTAATGGGTGCAGCAAAACAACATGGCACATGGATACATATGTAACAAACCTGCACATGTACCCTAAAACCTAAAGTATAATAATAAAAAATAAATAAATAAATAAATAAATAAAAGAAAGTGATCACCTTCCTGCAAAAAAAAAAAAAAAAAAGAATATGTCGCAGCTTAAGTCACTTTGCAAAAAAAAAAAAAAAAAAAAAAGCGGCTGCCAGGAGTTTATCTCCTGTCCAGGAGTTCCAAGTATGGGAGGGGGAACGGGTAGAGGGAAGAGTGCAGCCCATGAGAAGTGGCTGGAGCCATCAGGGAGGCTCCTAGCCTCAGGATGGGTGCCACCTCCTCAGGGACACTTCTTTTCTGCCTCCTCACATGCCACAGCTCTACCCTGGATACCTCAATGCCAATGGCTACCTCTGTGTCCAATGCCCTCTCCTGCCATAGGACTGGGTAGGATGATGACTTAGATGCCTGTTTCCAACCAACCCATAAATGTTTGAGTTCCACTCTATCCCACAACCTCGTTCCTCTGCATACTCTTTTGTTGTTGTTGTTCTTTAAAGCACATGAAATCACAATAGAGTGGCCGGGCACAGTGGCTCACACCTGTCATCCCAGCACTTTGGGAGGCTGAGGCGGGTGGATCACCTGAAGTCAGGAGTTCGAGACCAGCCTGGCCCACATGGTGAAATCCCGTCTCTACTAAAAATACAAAAATTAGCCGGGCATGGTGGTGGGAGCCTGTAATCCCAGATACTTGGGAGGCTGAAGTGGGAGAATCGTTTGAACCTGAGAGGTGGAGGTTGCAGTGAGCCGAGATCACACCACTGCACTCCAGCCTGGGCAAGAGTGAGACTCCATCTCAAAAAAAAAAAAAAAAAAAAGAAAAGAAAAAAAAGAAATCAGAGTAGAGGAAGAGAGAGGCAGCAGGGTGTGTCAAGGGAGAGAGCAGCTCTGCCCCAGTAAGCAAGGCTTTTCGTTTACTTGCAGTTTGGAGCAGTTGCCCACTCAGGCTCACCAAAGAAACTTTCAATGTTTCCCATCTACCTAAAGCTCTACATTCTCATTTCTGACTTTCTTTCAGCTTAGCTAACCCCTTGACTCAGTAGCCATAGCCATATTCTTTTTTAACTAGGGCTCCTAGGCTTACTGTTCCCGTTGTCATGATAATATCCCTTCCTCTGCCCACCTGGAGGAGAGGGATCAAGGAATAAGGTACCAATGAGGTGTCTTGTTTCAGTCTTACTTATTCTCATTTAGTTTCTAACATTCATGAACAGGTAATAGTGATACGGTTTGGCTCTATGTCCCCACCCAAATCTCATCTTGAATTGTACTCCCGTAATTCCCACTTGTTGTGGGAGGGACCCAGTGGGAAATAACTGAATCATGGAGACAGTTTCCCCCATACTGTTCTCGTGATAGTGAAGAAGTCTCAAGAGATCTGATGGTTCTATACGGGGAAACCCGTTTCACTTAGCTCTCATTCTGTCTCTTGCCGCTGCCATGTGAGACGTGCCTTTCACTGTCTGCCATGATTGTGAGGCCTCCCCAGCCATGTACAACTGTAAGTCCAATAAACCTCTTTCTTTTGTAAATTGCCCAGTCTCAGGTATCTTTATCAGCAGCGTGAAAACGGAGTAATGCATGTGGTATATTAGTGCGTTTTTGCCCTGTTATAAGGAAATATCTGAGACTGGGTAATTTATTTATGTATTTATTTTTGAGAGACAGAGTCTTGCTCTGTTGCCCAGGCTGGAGTGCAGTGGCATGATCTCAGCTCACTGCAACCTCCACCTCCTGGGTTCAAGCGATTCTTCTGCACTAGCTTCCCAAGTAGCTGGGACTACAGGCGTGTGCCACCATGCCCAGCTAATTTTTGTATTTTTAGTAGAGATGGGGTTTCACTATATGTTGGCCAGGCTGGTCTCAAACTCCTGACCTCAGGTGATCCGCACACTTTGGCCTCCCAAAGTGCTAGGATTACAGGTGTGAGCCACCGCACCCAGCCTGGATAATTTATTTTAAAAAGGGGTTTAACTGACTCGTGGTTCCACAGGCTGCACAGGAAGCATGATGCTGCCATCTGCTCAGCTTCTGGGGAGGCCTCAGGAAACCTACAATTATGGCAGAAGCTGAAAGGGAAGCAGGCACGTCTTAAATGCCTGGAGCAGGAGGAAGAGAGAGAGCGGGGAAGGGCTACACAGTTCTAAACAACCAGATCTCATAAGAACTCTATCATGAAAACAGCACTAGGGGGATGGTGCTAAACCATTCATGAGAAACCACCACCATGATCTAATCACCACCCAGTAGACCCACCTCCAGCATCAGGGATTACATTTCAACATGAGATTTGGGTGCAGACACAGATCCAAACCACATCAGGTAGGATAGCAGTGATTCCTACTCCTTCTCACTTCCCCACCATTTGGGCAAAAGAAGTCACTACTGGGTCCCAGGAAGTCTTCTTATATCCCCTAACCTGGCATGTGTAGGCATTCATTCTTTCTCTTCCAGAAATCTATGTCTCTATCAGTATTCTATCCTTATTGCCCAAACTGTCAAGCACTGTGCAGAATCTAAGATTTTATCCTACTTACGAATTGACAAGTTAGCCTGTTACTGTTTCTTGGATGCTGGCAGAAAACATGAGACTACAGAATCAGTGACAAGGGACTTTACTATTCACTGTAAAAGAAATAGCCAGAGTTTGTATGATGCTTGTGCCAGTCTCCATGCACCTCAAGTC
This sequence comes from Nomascus leucogenys, assembly GCF_006542625.1. Classification (NCBI taxonomy): domain Eukaryota; kingdom Metazoa; phylum Chordata; class Mammalia; order Primates; family Hylobatidae; genus Nomascus; species Nomascus leucogenys. The sequence goes on along the minus strand of NC_044406.1, from coordinate 120,748,703 downwards.
CCGTGGGGGTGATGTGAAGGGCCCATGATGGGTGCCTGCATATGCAATGGGCCCGTGTTATAGAAGAACCCTGAGCTTGGGAGATTCACTGCTTTTATAACAAGCAGAAGCAAGCCTGTTCATTGCCTGTGGTGAGACAACTCACTCCTCAAGATTGTTCACAGCTAACACAACCCTGATAAATGGCCAGGGTAAAGAGTGGTTGGAGCCTTACCCAGAAAGAATGTGCAGGGATACACACGGCCCATGGTGAATTGCCTCTCCCAACAGATACAGATCAGGGAAAAATACTGCAAATCACATATCTAACAAAGCACTGCTATCCAGAGTATGCAAGGAACACTCAAACCACACTAAAAGAATAACCCAGTTTAAAAGTGAGCAAAAGGCTTGAACAAATGCTTCACCAAAGAGAATATACAGATGAAAAAAAAGCACATGAAAACATGTTTAGCATCATTCCATTAGGAAAATGCAAATTCCAAACCACTATTACATTCCACTACACACTTATTAGAATGACTAAAATTTAAAACAATTCCAAATGCTGGCAAAAATGTAGAACAACCAGAACTGTCATATATTGCTGGTGGTAACACAAAATGGTACAGCCACTCTGGAAAAAAGTTTGGCACTTTCTTATAGAGTTAAACATGCATATACCATACATGACCTAGCAATCCCACTCTTAGGTATTTACTTAATGAATTGAAAACTTATGTTCACACAAAAACCTGTACATGAATATGTATAGCATCTCAATTCATAATTGCTAAAAACGAGAAGCAACCCAAATATCATTTGACCAGTGAATGGATAAACAAGCACTGGTATATCTATAAAATGGAATACTTTTTTTTTTTTTTTTTTTGAGACGGAGTCTCGCTCTGTCGCCTAGGCTGGAGTGCAGTGGCGCAATCTCGGCTCACTGCAAGCTCCGCCTCCCGGGTTCCCGCCATTCTCCTGCCTCAGCCTCTCAGAGTAGCTGGGACAACAGGTGCCCGCCACCACGCCCGGCTAATTTTTTTTTGTATTTTTAGTAGAGACGGAGTTTCACCATGGTCTCGATCTCCTGACCTCGTGATCCGCCCGCCTCGGCCTCCCAAAGTGCTGGGATTACAAGCGTGAGCCACCGCGCCCGGCCAAAATGGAATACTATTCAGCAATACAAAGGAATGAACTCTTGATATACTTGACAACTTAAATGAGCCTCAAAGGCATTATGTTGAGTAAAAGAAGCCAGTCTCAAAAGGTTGCATACTATATGATTCCATTTATAAAGCTTTTTTGTTTTGTTTTGTTTTGTGAGATGGGGTCTTGCTTTGTCACCTGGGCTGGAGTGCAGTGGCATGATCTTGGCTCACTGCAACCTCTGCCTCTCAGTTCAAGCAATTCTTCAGCCTCAGCCTCCTAAGTAGCTAAGACTGCAGGCACATGCCACCACACCCAGCTTTTTTTTTCTTCTTTTGGATTTTTTTTTTTTTTAGGTGAAGTTTTACTCTTGTTGCCCATGCTAGAGTACAGTGGTGCAATCTCGGCTCACTGCAACCTCCGCCTCCCAGGTTCAAGCGATTCTCCTGCCTTAGCCTCCTGAGTAGCTGGGATTATAGGTATGTGCCACCACGCCCAGCTAATTTTTTGTATTTTTAGTAGAGACGGCATTTCATCATGTTGGCCGGGCTGGTCTCGAACTCCTGACCTCAGGTGATCCTCCCACCTCAGCCTCCCAAGGTGCTGGGATTACAGGCATGAGCCACCGTGCCCGGCCCTATATGACCTTCTTAAAAAGACAAAACTAGAGTATTAGAGAGAATGTCAGTAAGTTGCTAGAGTGTAGTAGTTGGGGGAGGGTGTGACTATAAATGGATTATGAATGAGAATCTTTTGGGGGAGGTAATAGAAATTTTTGTAATCTGATTGTTAAAATTCATAGAACTATATGTCCCCCTGTCCCTCTCCCAAAAACTCGGTGCCTATCCCAGCTTCTCTTGCCACTAAGGTGTAGACCTATGACTTAGGTTCTACCAATCAGGTGCAAGTGTGCTAGGCTTTGATTTGAAGCTAAGTTAAATATGGACAGAGGCAGGCCACAGGGGCATCCACGTTCTTGGTGTGCAGCAGCAGACTCAGATTCTGGGAGCGAGGCTCATAGCAGCAGCTTCCTGTGGTAGTAGCAGATGAAGCATGGTTGTGAGCTCTCCCTGGCAACTCCACCAGAGTTGGCCCAAAAAGTCCAGCCTCCAGTTTGTTCCATTAGTTGTTCCATAGATTCTGTATCATACCTAATACCCTGTAATAAGTGTCTGCTAATTTAAACTAGTTAAGAGTGGATTCTGTTGTCTGAAAGCAAGAACGCTAATGAACACATTTATGTATGACTAATGGTACTGCTCAATTCCCAGCCCATGTTTCTCATGGCCTGTTTCTCAGACTTACCATTTAACCATGAGAATCAGTTATTTAGCACGAAAAGCAACCATTGCCAGAGGGAAACATCTGGATGTCATTTAAAATGGATAGAGAAGGAGTGGTGAGTCCTTAAATGGCTTAGTACTCCAGAACAATTCTCTGGCACGAGAAGTGGTAAAATACTGATTCCAAGTAGACTGGTAGACTGATTACAATAAAGGCCACAGCAGTGTCTCCCATCCCTGGATGCTCAGCCCTTTGCACTGTGACTTTGCCACTCCTTCCTTCAAGAGATGGAGTTTGTTTCTCCACCCCCATGAATCTGGGCTGGCCCGTGACTTGCTTCAACTTATAGTACATGGTAGAAGAAACATTTTGGGAGTTCTGAGACTATTCAAGAAGGTTTTGAAGCTTTCACTCTCATCCTCTTTAAACCCATACGGAGAAGGCTGAAAGCCTAATTTTTTCTGGAAGCATGAAACATATAGAGGCCTGTGAACCATACCACAACCAGAACTACTGAGCAGTAGGTGAGGCCAGGCAGGTCCCGCACCTCCCCATCCCGCTGCCCACCTGCAAAGCTCGCCTGGTAAACATTGAGTTACCATCTGGATCTGATACACAGGATCAATTGCTCTAGGCCCTGGCCCCCTAGGGCACTGCATTGCTGGCAGCTGGTCAGAGACTGTTTCCCAGGAGGCAGAGGAAAGCTACTGAACCCCACGTTCAAATGAGCAGTCTACAAGCCACCCTCAGAGAAGCAGGGTGCAGAGGTGGGTCTGTGCCCTCTCCAACACACATCTTCCAAGCTGCCCGTTGCCATTTTCTGAATTCTGGCTCCTTGTCCAACTCTCTTGTGTGTTCACACTCACCATAACTCCATCATATAAGAGCATTGGCAAGTAGACTGGGCTGAGAGGCAGGTAAGGGTACCCAAGGTGGTTTGCCCAGGCTCTGCCCTTCCTGAACCACACCTTGGACCTCACATCCCACGAGAGGCAACTCTATTCATCTTGGCCCAGGAGACCCCATCTGCTGTGTCTTGTGGGTTGGTGTTGGTGTCATACCACTGAAGCCTCATGGTCTACCGCCAATAGTAACAAGTACACAGATCTTCTAGAAACTACTGTGTCATTCAAATGGCATAAAGAAGGCATGTTCCACATAAAAAGAAGTGAGGAAAAATAATTGCACTTGATGCATTAATGCGGGGGGATTGAGGTCATTTTTTCTCTCATGCATTTTCCTTGTTGTTGCTATGAAGTTGTTATGCAGCAATTTTAAAAAAAATTAGCTGTGAAAAGCATGTTCTCCTCAGTCAACACTTCCAGACCCAATGCAAGTCTACAATGACAGATGCAATCCTAAACGTAATTAATGTTACAAGCTCACTTCATCTCTCAACTACTTAGGAATTCAAGGAAGAGCAGTGACAGGACTTTTGACGGAGGTATTTTAGAGGCTGTAGGCCATCCTCAACTCTTACAAATTTCCCACAATAAGAATACACATTGCATTTAAAATCGCCTATTTTGAGGCTTGAAGCTTCCCACCTATGGGTTCATGTAAGGATGGAAGGGGGTTTCAGGGCTTCTGCTCAGGGACTTGGGGTGATCATTTCTGTCTAATGCCATCAGGAACAATGACTTACCTTGGTGTATGCTGTGTGTGTGTGTATGTGTGTGTGTGACAGAGAGAGAGAGGGAGAGAGAGAGAGAGACAGGGAGAGAGAGAGAGAGAGGGAAAGAATGTATCCATACTGGGCCTGCTGTACTGGTATCTGCTTTTGTGTGGTGAGATAAGGAACAGATCTCCTACTAGTCCAAGGCCACCTCAGCATTTCAGAGTTGCCACCCCAGAGAGAATGGTGTAGGAGTTGACTGTGCCCTTTACTAAATGTAAAACATCATCTTTATGGCAGCAAACTTCCTATCAGCCTCCCTTTACCCGCGCCTCTATTCCTCCCTATTTCCCAAAAGAAGAAACATGGTAGCTGATGAGCATAAAGGATAGAATTGTTGAAATTATCAGAGGCCAATGAGCATGTCCCTTACTATCTGTAGTACACTACCCTGTTTCTTTCCTCCATGACGCTTCCT